>NC_139978.1:20362487-20427487 GCF_963993115.1 Abramis brama
TTTTTAATTTAGATTAACTTAGCCATCATCAAATCCTAATTTAAAGTTAATTTTGCAAAAACATTCATAATTTAATAACACTGTTAAATGTAAATCTCAAAATTAACATCCATTTCTCATACCGTACATTATAAAGTTGTGATGTGTCAATTCACTTAGTTGCAACATTTAAAACCATAGATTTGTGTGTGTGTGTGTACTTGTACAACTATCTTTGTGAGGACCAGTTTGAGTTTTAGACCATTGGAGTGAGGACAAAGAGAGTAAAGTGAGGACATTTTGGCCGGTCCTCACTTTCTGAGACCCCTTTAAAGGCCTGTTTGAGGGTCAAGACTTGGTTTTAGGGATAAGGTTATAATTAGGTTAAGGGTAGGTTTAGGGAAAGGGTTCGGGTTAGGCACTTAGTTGTGATGGGTAAGGTTAGGGTAAGCGGCTAGAGATTGCATTGTGTCAATGAATGTCCTCATAAAGATAGATGTACAAGAATGTGTGTGTGTGTGTGTGTGTTACTTTTTAATTTACATTTCCATTCAAAGGTTTGGGGTCGGAAAGATTTTTTACTAATACTTATTACTTTTATTTAGCAATGATGCATGAAATTTATCAAAATTGACAGTAAAGACATTTATAATGTTACAAAGATTTCTATTTTATATGAATGTTGTTCTTTTGAACGTTCTATCCATCAGAAAATCCTGTAAAATGTATTGCGGTTTCCACAAAATATTCAGAAGCACAACTGTTTTCAACATTGATAATAATAAGACATTTTTCTTGAGTAGCAAATCAGCATATTATAAATTATTTCTGAAGGATCATGTGACACTGAAGACTGGAGTAATGATGCTGAAAATTCAGCTTTGGCATCACAGGAATGAATTACATTTAAAATATATTAAAATAGAAAACAATTATTTTTACTGTCCAGTATTTGTATCAAATAAATGCAGCCTTGGTAAGCATGAGACGTCTTTCAAAGATACATTCAACTCGCATTGAAAATGCACTGTACACCTATTTAGCAACACAGTATTTTGCCAAATAAACAACATAAAATAAAGTGATTCCTATCTTCCATGTGTATGAATGGAAGTAAATAAAGCTCAAAGCTTAGTGTGACTTTAACTTGACAGGCCATCTCTCATGTTATCTCAAGGTGTTGAACTGACCTGTTTCCTTGACACACTGCCGTCCACTGGGTCGATGTACTCAAAATTATCAGCCTTCTCCACACTGTAGACGTTATTGCCCACAGAAAACTTCTGAGTGGTAAAAGCTTTATCAGTGATAACAGCCTCCAAATCTCTCATGAGGTAATACGCTGCCCTGCCGTCCACTCCTTCATAGTCAAACCTGGCAGATATAAAGAAATAAATCCAACAAACACTATAGTACATCAATGTAAAAGATAGATGTTGCCTAATAATACCTACAGTAATAAATACTTGTTTTGACCATTTGGAGAGCTCCCAGGATTTTCACATGACATCTACAAGTAGAGCTAAATATGGTGAATGTGGGAAACATGTATGAGAAAGGGAAAAACAATCCAGGCACACAATAAAGAGATACTAGCCTACTCAGTCTCAAAGGAAAAGCCATTGAGCGGGTGGGTACTGTATGTATACACAAAGAAATATCCTGAAATGTCCCGAGAGACCTGGAGATTGATGTTAGAAATGAAGCTTGGGAAGGAACTGTCGCTTGGGAAGATGCTTATTTGGGTTCAGCTCACCTGCAGAAGTAGTTGCGTCCCATTTTGGCCCAGTGATCTCTCACTATTCCCTCCACTCCCAGGTTACGCACTGCCATTATGGACAACCATACCAGAACTGACCACAGGCCGTCTTTATCTCGGATGTGGTCTGAACCTGAAAGAGACAGATAAAGAGATACATATTTTGATATTCCATCTACCGTTCAAAAGGTTGCATTTACTTGATAGAAATGCAGTAATCTTGTGAGATATTATTGCAATTTAAAATAACTGTTGCATATTTTAATATATTTAATAGGTAATAAATCCCAGTGCTGCAAAGCTGAATTTCGAAGCTGTCACAATCACATCAGTATTCAATGTCAAATGATCCTTCAGAAATCATTCTAATATGCTGATTTGGTGCTCAAGAAACATTTATTATTATTATTATTATTATTATCAATGTTGAAAAGAGTTGCTTAATATTTGTATGGCGCACTAGAGACTGACATTAGTGGCTGCGGTTTTTAGCCTCCTTGTTAGGGCACCCGCTTCCCATGGAAGAAACGCCAGTTGGATTCCCACTCGGAGCGGTGTGAGTAGAACTGGAGGGGTTACATTGGTGCCGTGACCCAAATGGGAGTGAGGTTTAGGGGGGTGAGTGTCACTCCTGCAGGTAAACCTCACTCCCCTGTCCTCAAGAGTCGCATTAGCGACTGACGCTAGTGGCTGTGGTCTTTACCGTCCTTGTTACTGTCACACTTGCTGTGTTATATAATCCAAAAGACAAGACGAAATGGAAACAAAAGGAGTAACACACTAGTATAACAATATCAACATCAAGACAAAGGACTGAAGAAACTGAGGGCTTAAATACACATTGTTGGCAATCAACAGAACAATGAACAGGTGAGGACTAATCAGGAACCATAGTAACAAACAAGTGGCAGGAAAACTGATCAAAGAAAACTAGAACTGTGTTCTAAATCGTCCCCTATACCCTCATTCACTATTCCCCACATTAGTCCACAAGTATAGCCCTAGTCCACCTGAAGGAGTGAATAAAAATGAGTGAGTGAATTCGGACATGCCGGTGCTGTGCTGAATTTCGTCTCCCTACCAAATTAGTACCCCCCTAGTTGAATTCAGTATCTAATTGCATAATTCTAACCCCACCCCTAATCCTAACAACACCCCCACACCTAATCCTAAACCTAGCTATACTAGGGGGTTATAATCAGGCAGAGGTCAGAATTCGGCACAACTCCAGAAGGGCTGTCGTTTTTGCACAGTTGGCAACTATGGAAACTAGCATGTATAAACCTTAATTAAACAATTTAATAATCAATTAAAAAGGAATTTATACCTGTATGATATTATGCTGGACCCACATTGGACCAGCGGTTTGGAAAATGGATGGATGATTCTGCTGCAGGAATTCATTTGGCATTACGCATTATAGGTATTCTCTAGCTGTTGAGTGTACATCGGTTATACATTCGTAATTGCAGTGCATTGTGGGATTGAATGAGTATGAGTGCACTCGATAACAACCACTATGGTTTCGGACACCACTACAAATGCCAGTCCCTTCAAATAGTGACTTATTTAAGGGCATAGGGGGTGATTTCCAACACAGCCTAGGTCAAACCAAAACACAGAGACAAGAACTAAAGCCAAACAGAACATACATGTGACAGTTAGTGCACCCGCCTCACATGCTGCAAACACTGGTTCGAATCCCGCTTGTCACAGTGCGAGTAGAACCGGAGAGGTTACACTGAGATTGATTTAAATCAAGAGATTATAATGACAAAATGAAAGCCCTCACTCCCCTGGTCAACTCTTCATCTGCTTGACATCTTCTCTATGACTTTTGTTATTTGATCTGGTTTATTTCATGTAATCAAATGTCAGAAGAAGTGTATCCGACAGCTGTTCTGTGCGTGACTAATTCTGAAGTACTAAAAAATGCTCAGGCCTACCGCATATCACATCAACAGCCAAAGACGCTTGTAAGCCAATGTAACATTGTTGTATAATTAGTTTTGACTCTTCAAATCAATAAAACACAATCAAGTTCATTTCAAAAAGCAGATTTCAACATTATCAGCTTGTCCAACTATTATCTGTTAACTTTCCTTCAGCTCACAAAACAATAAGCTTGACGCAGAAACGACCTGGTTCACAGCCAAAAGGGAAACTTGCTTAATGCCAATATTCCATAAACACACTCAATTTGTACCAGATATCTGCCTCTCCATATAATGATGCATGTCTAGCATAGTAGAGAGTGTTTAGTGAAAATTCAACTGACAAGTGACCCATGACAGCACTACAATCCCGCAGCAAAGTCAAAACATGGTGAATAATGAGCGGGCTGCTCTTTTGACACCTACAGACAATGCCTCGTGTCTCACTCAAGGTCTTCTTGGCGGTGTAAAACCCCAGAGGCTTTACAGATCGACCCTGCCGCCCACAGGGCCAAGCGTCTGTCTGCCCAGCAACATTATTCAGCGCCAGTTGCTTATTCCACATTCAGCTGCCAACCAAAACACAGACAGGGGCTCACCTTCAATACCAGACAGGGGCTCACCTTCACATATGGGAGTTTCTACAAGGCAGTTTTGGCCTAGTGGAATTAAAGACGTGCTTAAATAATAATAAATAAAAAAAACATTTAAAAAAAACTGTGAAACATAAAACAAGGGGTTTAAAATTATATGAGGGCGAGTAAATGACTTAAGTTTTGGGTGAATTAATTGTGCACAGTACATACATACTGAAATGTTTGCTATTTTTCTGAACCAAAAAAAATGTAATTTCCATAAAAAATGTTTTGATAACATTCTGTGGTGGAAATTGTGATTTTGGACCTTTGTTTTAAATGGCCAAGAGTAATTTTATTTACCTTCATTTTTCTTTACACATCATGTCTCATATTTTAAGCTCTTCACTATCTCCTTGGCACCCACAAATAAAAACTATTGAAAACCATTTTTTTGATCTGTTTGAATAATCATTGTTTCAAAATATTTGTATGACAAATTTTCATATTTGAATACTGAACATATGGTTCTGAAAATACTACAATCTATAAATAAAAACAATTTGAAAAGAAGCAAAAAAAGTTTTAAAATAAAAATATTTTTATGGCAAATTTTCATATTTTAAGACTGAATGAATTGTTAAGGGGAAAAAAATATAATCTATAGATGAGTCATTTGAACACCATGTAGATGTTTTGTAAAAAATATGAATATGAATTATACATGCACGTTAAAACATTTCCAAATGCAGTTTCAATGTCACCTTTACATAAGAAAAAGGGAAAAAAAGTTAGTTGCTATAAGTTAGCTGTTAGTTTTTTGTTGCTTTTAATAAAATCAAACCCCTGTGACATGAAAAAAGTGCTTGTCGTTGAAGAAACACCTTTATTAAGCAGGAACACATCTGGTTGTTCAAGCGTTGTGTGACGTGTTATATGACATGAGAGGACTAGAGAACTAAAACCATTACAATCCAGTAAATCCCTTTTTCTTCCACTCCTTTACCTCCTTCTTTTGTGAGAAAAGCAGAGGAGGAGTAGTTTGCTTTTGCCAGCAGAGACCACTCTCACGTTCTCACTATTTCAGATGATTCACAAGCCTGTCTTCCTTTTATAGCGGAACACTGATAAAGATCTACATTTTGGATGTGGTCAAAATGTCAGAAAGCATTTCCAAACAAAAAGCTCCCTCCAAAAATGTCAATGACATAAAATGATTTTTTTAAACATGCTTTCTTTTATGTTTGACAGAAAAATAACATTATAGGGGTTTGGAACAACAAGTAATAAATAATGACAAAACATTCATGATGACTTTTCAACTCTAAAAGCCGGAGAAGGGCTTTTATATGCTCTTAGAGAAGTGCACGGACTCTGATGGCACCCACCTGCTCCGAAGCTCTCCTCTCCACAGAACGAACACCTCCCAGAATCCATCAGGTTTCCAAAGAATCTCCAGCCTGTGGGAGTTTCATAAAGCGCCACCTTCATGGCCTTAGCAACCCTGCAAACAAACAGGAAGCATGAGTACTCCAGTGCAATCCTACTCAGAGTTCATTTGGACAAGATCAAATCTGAAAGAAGGATTGTATCTCATTGGCTAACAGCATAATTTCTTTATCAAAGTATCTTTAAAATTGTGCAATTACTGCAATATAAAGGCCTGTACACACCAAGAACGTCAACTATAAAGATAAGTATTACGATAAATATATTAGCGTCCACACCAGCGGACATGCGCACTTAAGCTATGTCATCTTCCACTTTAATTGATCAAGCTCTTTAAAGCAAGATGGATTCTGATTTGGATTCTGTCAATGTTTCTATCATTCATCAGCTGGAAAATAATTGTTCTGAAAGTGATTCCAAAGATATTATTCCTCTTTATTATTAACGTTGGACTCTACTATTTTTTGTGTGAGAATGGGCCTTTACACTCTAAAAAGTGAAAAAAAATTTAGAGGCAGATTTTGTCTTATTACCACATGGATCATATTTTAGGAAACCTAATAATACAGTATTATATATTTTAAAACAATACATGTAAATGATAGACTGTGAAAGAAGATGGATGTCGATGTAATGATCATTTGATATACTCATGAGCAAAGTAATCGCCATTCAGATTTCTACAAATTCACTGGTAGTACATTTAGTACCTGTTCTTTGGACTAATTCATTAATCAAACTGCATATTTCGTCTTCTCAATTCAGTGTCTTTATAAGGCAAAAAGCAGAACGAAACCATGCTGACATTTTGGCTGACATTTATTTTGAGATTCAGCCATGTGCCTGGAGGAGCAAACAGCACTTTAATCATCGGTGTGTAGTCTACACCTGTTTAACTTGCTTATACAGTCAAACTCCTGTGAGCCGTCACAGAAACTGAAAATTTAGGCCTACATTTGAACAAATATTGTCATATTACATTATTGTTAAGACAGCAAGTTTGGTATTTGGGAACTGTAATGACTATGAAAATTAAATAGATCGAGAAAACAAGAGGAGGAACGCAGTTACAAGTCTCCTTCTCTGTTTGTTGATCTTGGATAATGGCTAGAGTCATAACTATTTTCAGACACTGCAATCTGGCATTATGGGTAATGAGTTGCTGAGATCCCATCAGATGAAGGGACAGATGACAGGGAACCGATGTAAATGAGGAGAGCTGGGATGCAGCTGTTTACTCATGGGTGGAATTACTAAATATGGGAAAACAAGTGTTATTGACTCAAGGGACATGGAGTAGAATGGAAAGCCTGGCACACGGACAGCAAACTGGAATCTTTGACCTGTTGACTTGTTTTCAATGATTTATTCTCATATTTGTGGCCAACACAAGCAGCGCTATCTCTAACTTTGCATCGGAAATATTTTGCATGCATATGTGTTCATGAGGGTGTGACTGGATTTTTAACAATTCTGTCTATAAAAGAATGAAAAAAAGGGAAAATAACATGCTCAGCTGAGTTTTAAAGTCGGCAGCTGTTCCTAACCTCAATAAAACTCAATTATCAACTAGCATAATTTTAGCAATGAGTTGACAGGCAGTCTAATTAAGCTGGTAAACTACCCCGGTTGTACTAAAATGATTTCCATTTACATTCTCCAAGGTATATTAAAACATTTTTAAAAGTAAAATTGCTTTTAAAATTGCTTTATTACAATATGAACAAATAGTTTAAGGACTTTACCACCTTATAAAGTCTAATCTTGTGAGTACACACAGACGACAATGACCAAAAGAGTTAAAAAACACTGAGATTAAGATTAAGCTTATACAAATCATGAACTGTTTATGCATATTACAGTTCAAAGATTCATATAATTTTATATCAAGTATGTAATTTTTCCATCACTAGCGTTACTAAATGGAATTGCAAAAAAATGTAATGAGCCAAAAAGGGAATAAGCAAATATACCCCCCCCCCCCCCCCCCCCCCCGTTTTATTCCTGAATGAATCACTGTTGTTGAACAAATCAGTTCAGTGAATAATTCAACGACTTATAAAGAGAGCCGCTTATTTCATTCCTTTTCACCACCTACTAATTTAACGATTGCCTGCAGAAAGATTCACTTAAAATTCCCACCACTAATGCACAGACTGACAGCTTGTCTGAATGCGCAAACACAGGGAAGCGGAGTGATACAAACAGTGAAAAGTCCCAGGATGTTATATACAGATGTATTTATATCATTAAATGGGTTTAAAATATGGTTACAGCAAACACACTGGACTGCAGTTACAATTCGACTGGATTTTCTCATGTGTAATTTCCCCATATTTCAGCAGTTCATCCTCAGTACATGGTCAAATTGATAGCACACATTCTCTCTTCCCCTTCCCACGTGTATAGGGAACACGGCAGATGTTTCCTTTCCATCCTTCCATCCTTAAACACAGTCATATGCGCACATATAAAGAGCTGCAATCACACACCAGACCTACAGCACACACATGCTCCAGTAGATTATCTCCACAGCCACTTCACAAACACACACTCCTGAGAGGTCCATGGTATAAACAGCCACAGCCGAGAGCTCACTTGTCGCCTAAAAAGGTTTACAGCAGCAGAGACGCCTTGCTCCAACAACTCGCACCCCAGGGGACATGCATGCCTCAGAAAAACAGTTCAGATTAGTTGGACAGAATGATACAGATTCATGAAAAGAGAATACAGTTATTCCCTATCACCAGATCCAGAACTACAAAATCTGACTTTTAAGGACTCGCAATATAAAAATGTCCTGATTATTGTAGATTTCAACAGCTAACTAAATAAGGTCAGTTCATTTTCTGACCTGACTCTCTTTCCTGGTGGTGTTGTGAATTAAAATGTATGGTGTGAACATTTAAAAAGTATGTTTATCTCAGTTGTTAATGATGAAGAGATGAAGACTCCAGTCAAATCAGTAGCCTAATAAAACAGGGCTCAACTGAACATTGCATATTTTTTGCTGCTTGCCAATCAGGCCATTTCTAGTTGTCCTTCCAACATTTTTACTGGCTCCAACATAAAAATAAAATAAATAAAATGTATTAATTATAATTAAATATAATACAAATATGTGACCCTGGACCACAAAACCAGTCACATGGGTCAATTTTTTAAAATTGGGATTTATATATCATCTGAAAGCTGAATAAAGAAGCTTTCCATTGATGTATGGTTTGTTAGGATATGACAATATTTGGTCAAGATACAACTATTTGAAAATCTGGAATCTGAGGGTTGCAAGAAAAAACGAAACATTGAGAAAATCGCCTTTAAAATTGTCCATTTATGTTTGCGATTGTGCAGCATTCACTCACAAAAATATATATTTTATATATATATATGGTAGGAAATTTACAAAATATCTTCATGGAACATGATCTTTACTTAATATCCTAATGATTTTTGGCATAAAAGAAAAATCGATAATTTTGACCCATACAATGTATTGTTGGCTATTGCCACAAATATACCCGTGCGACTTGTGACTGGTTTTGTGATCCAGGGTCACATATATGCATTTTATTTATTTAATTTGATATTTACATTCAGTTTACAAGTATAATTTATATATTTATTACAAAAATATTACTGATTGGTTTGTAATTTTCAAACGATTTTTACATTTTTACAAGAACATGTCACATTTCTACAATGACATCGCAACTGAAAACATTAGTTTTTTCCGTGATGCTACATCCATAAAATTAGATGTCGGTATAAAGACGAAAACTCAGCTTTAAAGTATATGTATTCTTTTTATTGAGCCAAAAAGTCAGAGACTACTCCATTATTGGTCAGAATATTTTTGCCATACAAATTTGCAGATCATCCATCCATCCATCCATCCATCAATTATCCACCACTTATCTGGGACCAGGTGCACCAAACTTGAACTTTAATATGCAGCAAAAACAAAACTATTACAAATATCCTACCGTTTCCATGCTGCCACGCTCACATGCGATCAAATGGAAGTGAATGTAAGATGAAGTGACCGCACCTATAGCCTGGAAGGTAACAGCTCGAATTTGGAGGGTGACTTCAGTGTAAGAGAGAATGAGAAAGGAAACAATCTAGAACTGTCTCTAGGCTGGGAGCACCCATTCTTACTTAACTATCATTTACAGAATGGAAAATATAACACTCTGCTTAGCTATGGCTATACTTTATAACAAGGTACAAACTCATGCCAAATGTAGACTCAACCTTTCTTTCTTTATCTTAGCCACACCAGTAGTTAAAGTCTCATTGACAGTGTGTTACTGACATTGAATCAACCTTGCAAAGCCTCCAGGAAGTGAACAATGAGTCACAGAACAAACACAATACTGATGGGAGGAAATCACACTTAATTCTAGTGTTATGACACAATAAGCACTTTCTGGCTGTTTTTAATGACTGATTGGGTAGCACTGACTGCCAGCATTACAGTGATAGTTCACCCAGAAATAAAAATCTGTCATCATTTACTCATCCTTATGTCATTCCAAACCCGAATGTCTTTTTTTCTTCTGTGAAACTCAACAGAATATATTTAGAAGAATTTTGGTAATAGGTTACCATTGAATTCCATTGTATGAACAAAAAAAAGAAGAAGAAAAAAAACGCTGAGACATTTCTCAGAATATATATTTTGACTTTCAAAGAATAAAGAAAGTCTGGAACGACATAAGGGTGAGTAAACGATGACAGAATTGTCATTTTTGAGCGAACTATCCATTTAATAAGGCCATTTCATTTCAATCAGGTGCACGTTATTGCCGAAAGTTGCAAACTTAATTCATAGAAGAGAAGTGGACGAGTAAAGATGGTTTAGGTTTTTGAAATTTGAAACTGAAGTGTGTATGTTAAATGTCAAACAGAAGTGAAAAAATTAAGAATTGTATTCAGGCAGGTTTTCTGAACACTCCCTGTTCCCCATTGGTCAGCAAAACAGGTAACTCCGCCCCCAACTGACACAATTGATGGAGCTGTTGCTGTATCAGACTGGGAAATGTATTGATAGCACCACAGACTCACAAAATAAGCTACAAATATAGGAATAGGATAAGAAAATTTGATTAAAAGCCTTTACATTTAAACAATATCGTTTAAATGCATGAAATTGCTATTCATTTCTCATAGCATAAGATCCTGTCTCAAAGCAGACAGGTCTTTAGCATGATTATTTTTAGTCTGCAGGAGCTCGCGCAGGGTTGAGCTAACACTGTTATTCTTAGGGAGTGAGTCTCCACACTGTAACCTCTGGCCCCATCACTAATGCTTTTACCATTTAGTGACTTGCACAAGAAGAGTAACTGAGATAGTGGAAAGATCCTGATGGATTATTTCCTCCCTGGTCATCAGCTTATCAATTATTTTGAGAGTTGACTGGCTTTTCTTTAAACAGCTCTGAACTCCTGCAGTATATTAAGGGATAATGTCACTCTCTCTTAATTTGACAAACAAATGTGAAAGTCAAGAAAAGAAATGGAGGCAAGCCGTGTGGAAATTCTTTTAAAACTAAGTAGAACCAACCAGTTTCTTTGTTTCACCGAATACAAGTGCAAGCAAATCGGTTTGTAATTTATATTTAAGTGCATAATTAATATTCAAGATTCTGCATAACAGTCTTGCTGAATTTTTGAAGGTTTAGTAGTACATTCCTATCAGACAGAGTGGTTTGAGCAACTTTTGCTGATAACTTGTTAAATTTCAATAGTCTGCAGCATGTCTGTGAATCATGGCATTTCAGCGGTATCATATGAGAGCATCCCAGACAGCAACAGTGTCTCTCCAGATCCGGCGGAATCCAAGTGTACCAGATGTGGGCCGGATCTGGGCCGACATGTTGCTGTCTGGGTGTTACAGGAGTCCGAGTCCTATCAGCAACATTTAACACCTATATTTCTGTGAGTGTGCTTTTTGATAAAAACATTTTTTCACAATCTGTAAATTAGCAAGGTTTTCTTACCTGTCGATGGCCATGCTGGTTGGCATACTGCGGGCAAAACCTCTGATTCCTCTCTGACTGAAGTAAGGGATGCAGGAGAGGTTTGCTGCCATCACTGCCAGTGAATCTGACGGGCTCACAAAGAACCCATCTTGACCCATAATCATGTAACGATCCTGTACATAAGACAAACATAGCCAACATTATACAACAGTTAGCTCTGTCCCAATTTGATTGAACAAGCATCATCTTATTTTTTTTATCTAAAATGTATAGGTTACTTGATATTAATTTCTTGTTCACTGATCTGGTGTATTAAATAACCAGCTGCTGTATCATTTGAAAATGATGAGAAATACATACACTAGCATTTATAAGTTTGGGGACAGTAAGATTTGTTTAAAAGAAATTAATTATTTTATTGAGCAAGGGTGCATTAAAACGATCAAAATTCACAGTAAAGACTTTTACATTGTTAATAAAAAATATATATATTTCAAATAAATGCTGTTCATTTGAACTTTCTATTTATCAAAGAATAATGAGATAATCGCGATTAATTGCATCTAACATCAAAGTTTTTGTTTACATAATATTTTAAACAAATGTGTATACACACATATATTATGTAAACAAAAACTTTTTTATTGCGATTAATTAATTTGACAGCACTAGTTTCGACAAAAATATTAACATTACACCTTTTTTCAACATTAATAATAATTAGAAATGTTTATTGAGCACCAAATAAATAAATGCAGCCTTGGTGAGCATAAGAGACTTCTTTCAAAAACATTAAATAATTCTTAACAACCCCAATCTTTTGAACAGTAGTGTATAAGCATTTTTCTCAATAGTATGAATAGCATTTCCTGTTTCTCACTTGTTTGCAATATTTAGAAATCGTTAAATAAAAAAATAAAAACAGTTAGATATTAATAAAGAACTGCAATCAAAACAAGACCCTGATAAAGATGCAGGATATAATCCAGGAATAATTTAGTTCGACAGCCTTGATTCTTTTGCTCTTTTCTTGATTATTATTCATATGACGTTTTTACATATTTTTTCTGTTTGTGTAAGTGATTTGTAAATGATTGTCAGATGATAAGAGATAAGCACCCCATCTGCATCAAAAGCAGCGCCAAAGCCAAACTCTCCCCCCTTCATAGAGTCCACCAGAGATGCAGCGAAAGCAGGGTTAGGGTTTGGGTGTTGGCCTCCAAAGTCCTCCAGAGGGACACAGTTAACAGCAGAATTGGCTGGAGCCCCGAGCTCATCGCATAGGATTTTTCGGACATATGGTCCCATAACTGAAACAGATGACATGAAGATTGACTCTACAGTACATACAGATGTAAATCTGCATATAGGTATTTGCAACTGTCCACAAGAGTTCACCTCCATTCATTGCATCTATTCGTATCTTCAGCTGGTTTGGACCCGTCAGCAAGCTCTTGATGGCACCAAAGTCAAAAATTCCCCGCAGCATGTTTAGATAGATCTCGACTGAATCCACAATCTCAACTGGAAAACAGAGAAAGAACATGTTTATGTTCAGTACATCAGTGTAAACCTGAAGTTTGTGGTAAAAGTAAATGAAAACACTAGAGTAAGTTTATACCGCTCACCTCTGAAGGGCTTGAACTTGTTCTCGAGGTCAAAGTCTTGACGGCCAAGGCGGGACAGGTCGATGTGGAGGTCAGGGCAGATGGCGTACTCCTCTAGTGTGCGGCTGACCTGATGGATCCTCTCCATCACTGTGTCTGGAGAAGGCCCTGGGAACAAGAAACAGTGGCAGATTTCAACAAAACATCTCAAATATTAAAAAATAACAACAACAAGTTGAATGAGAATCTATCTATCTATCTATCTATCTATCTATCTAGAAAACATACAGAATGACCATCACATTGTTATAAGAACATTGCATTTCAAATAAATGGTGCTCTTTTGAGCTTCCGATTAATCAAATAATCCTCTAAAAAAATCATTTCCCACAAAAATATTAAGCAGCACAACTGTTTTCAACATTGATAATAATAAAACATGTTTCTTGAGCACCAAATCAGCATATTAGAATGATTTTTGGAGAATGTGACACTGAATACTGGAGCAACGATGCTGAAAATTCAACTTTGCCATCACAGGAATAAATTACATTTTAAACAATATTCAAATATAAAACAATTTCTAATAATATTTTACAATATTACACTTTTTACTGTATTTTTGATTAAATGCAGCCTTGGTGAGCATAAGAGACTTCTTGCAAAAACATAAAAAAATCGTATAGACCCCAACTTTTGAACGGTAATATGCAGTAGTCAGTAATATGCATGCTAAAAAAAAAAATATATATAGATATAGATATTACAATACATGTCCATAGAAGATATTTTACTGTGTTTTCTGTAAATAGTTGTTCATGACAGCTTAGAAAAGGGTAACGTTAAGCTGATGTCATGACATTATTGGCCCAGCGATTCCCTTAGGCTGATATTATAATATTACATATTGAAAGTATCATTATCATTCTGAAGGTGCTCTTATGCAGGATGTTTCAGTATGCTTTGTAATGTTCTCACCTCCATTAGCGACACTGAATTTAACCCCAAAGTCTCCTCCTGGGCCTCCTGGACTGTGGCTTGCAGTGAGAATGATCCCACCGCTGGCTTTTATCTTCCTGATGATGCAGGAGACTGCTGGGGTGGACAGGATCCCGTTGTGTCCAATGACTAGACGTCCTATCTGAAATTGAAGTTTTGGTTTCAGTGGTGTCAAGGTTTTTATCATGCTTTGAAAGTCAATGGAGTCCAATGTTGGTTTGGACTCTCACTGTAGGAAAAAACAATTTTTTTTTTCTTTTTTTTCTTTTGGGTTTACAGAAGAAAGAGAGTCAAGTGTAAAAATGTAAAAGTGAGTATTTATACTTTAGATACTGGCCCTAAAATGTGCATATTAGTAGCTTGGAGTGGTAATATACCCTTATAACAAGCTGTTGTACATCTAAAAGTACATTTTTTGCATTTTTCCCCCTGTAGATTATAAAAACAACGTATATGACAAAATAAGTAAATGTTATTTTAGGTTAATTGAGGAAAGATGATTTGAATATGAGTAAATGTAAAACTTTTTTTCATACATTGAAAGTCCAATGTTGTTTTGGACTCCAATGACTTTAATTGTACATTTTTTTAAATAACTTCTTTTGTGTTTCACAAAAGAACGAAAGCCATTCGTTTTTGAAATGACAAATGTAAACGTGCACTTTAGATCCTGAATAGCCTCTTTGCTCAATTCCAGACCTTCACCAGGGGTCATCATAACATTATGTGGTGGGCTTTAAACCTGCACCCTTCCGAGGCGCCAGTCATGGCTACTACTGCATACCAGGTCAACAACTACATCTGTCTGGTAGCTCATTCCTGTGGGATTGACGAGCTGACTCAGTGACAAAACTAAACAGACGTGTACAGGCTTCTTTACTTGCAATACAGGCTAACAATACCTAATCATTCAAAGTAGACCTGACATACAATCCTAGCTTCCATAAATTGCAACCTCATTTGTCAATCGCTCTAAATATTGACAGATACTGCTTGTTTCAGTCTTTCTAGCTCACAAGACAGCAGCCCAGACATCTCAGCAACTTTGTGACTCATTAAGCTTTACAAGATCAGCCACTTTCTATTAATAGTGAGGTATTTGGCATCTCTCACTCAAGTATTTATAATGATGAGCAAGTGCACTGACTCTAGTCTTTTTTTTGTGGTAATATGCTAATTAAATACCTCACTGATGCTTTGCTTATCCCGTTGCTTTTACATGCATCTCTTAGTTGAAGCTCAGTGAGTGTGAACTGTATTCCCAGCACTCTTTGAACAGCTTATCCATATAAGGTGCTGCTTCTGGATACACAGTGTCTATATATCATGTCTCTGAGAGCTACCAAGTTTGTATGGAAGAATGTCACTGATACAAAGAAAGAGAGGAGGGAGGATTTATGGCTGTATTGTATAATATAAATGGAATAACAGTATTTAGAGCATCAAAACAGTGACTTCAGGCTTTATGCTCCGACTGAACTAAACTTTACATCTTCATTAAAGCACAATAAAATATGCCATAAAGGTTGATGAACAAAGTTGATGAAGCATCTTGGCTCGTGGCCATATGTTCGGGGTTTCCCTGCAGTTGACATGAACATGAGGTCAAAACAAGGGAAACAGCGGCTCTCCAGGAAGAGTGTGCAGGGGAGGGATGGCATAACAGATAAAGACAGGATACATTTGGCCAGGCCAGGAAAGAGATTTAACTCTAAAACTTTCTTTCATACTCAGTTTGTTGCTTTTCAGGGTTTTCCAACAAAACGTGCATCTCAGTTTGGGATACCAAAAGTTTAAATCCATGTCATGTTATACTGAATCAACATGTCCAACAGACATGCAACAAATTGAACACTAAACAAGACACTTGAAATTATCATAATCAAATATAACAACAAAGATAATAATGATTACCAATTGGTAAATAAACGAGTCAATTAATTTTGATTATATAAATCAGAGAATCTATAAATAAATAAATAAATAAATAAATACATGGGCTTTCATTAATCTAACTGATACCTTTTTGATGATATAGATCAGAAAACCTATTAAATAAACAATATTTTATTAGATAGACTACAAAATCTATAAAGTTTATTAAGAAATAAACAAAAAAGCAATGCATTTTATTATATAGACTAGAAAATGTATATTTATCAATAAATAAATAAATTGGCGTTAATCTAACTGATGTTATCTTTTTGATAATATAGATCAGAAAAACATTATTATAGAATATCAATAAATAGATAAATAAATATTAATCTAACTGATGTTACTTTTTGATGATAAGTCAATATAAGTCAGACAACCTAATAAATAATAAATAAATAAAACAATGCATTGCATTTTTATTATAGACTAGAACATCTATAACATTTATAAATAAATAAACAAATAAATGAGTAAGCTTTAATTAACTGATGTTACCTTTTTGATGATATAGATCAGAAAACATAAATAAATAAACAATGCATTTTTATTATATAGACTAGCCTAATCTAATTATATTTATAAATTAATAAATGCACTTTGAATTATATAGGCCTACTATAATATCTATCAAGTTTAGTGGGAAATAATAAATAAATTATGCATTTTTAGACTTGACAATAAATAAATATAATTTTAAAATGTTAAAATAGTGAACTAGAAAAATAGGCGTGAGATTTTTATTTGACTTTGAAAAAGTATAGACACCATCACCTTACCCCGTTGGCAGCTGCCATTTGAACGATGACTTCAGTTGCAGCCCGGCTGAAGTATCTTCCATCGCTGCCCACCACCATGGTGCATCCCTGACGGTCCCTCAAGTCGATGGAGGACAGCACACTTTGGATGTAATTTTGAAGATAGTTCTTTTTACTTTCGAAAACAGCTGTCTTCTTTCTCAATCCATTTGTCCCTGGTCTCTGGTCGTCGAAGGGGGTCGTTTGGATAGTCAAAATGGGTATAGGGTTAGTCTCCATGATCTTCTGCAACGCTTTGAGGACCGTAAAAATGTAATGAGGTGTGAAACAATGTTCTAAATATCGTCAAAAGCAACAGAAGAAGTTCACGGAGGCAGCGAGCAGGGCGCTTCAGTCGCAGTGGATTATTTGAGACGCGTCCCGTGACGCTTCTTTGGAAAACTGGTGTACAGCAGCTGTCTTCTCATCGCACCGGGACAAACCGTGGTATAGTGGCACAAAACACAGAATAAATGGGTGAAAGGGTAAAGAAAGATTCCAAGATAAGGTCTTACGCTCACCGACACTCTTCTCCCGAACTGTCACGCGCACGTTTGTTTGCCAAAAGGCAGGGAGGGTAGAAGAAAACTCTATATAATGAGCTAACGCAGTGGCCAAAAATAGCCTATGATGTGTGGGGGAGCGAATAGTGACAGTGTGCTGCTGTGTAATCGGACGCTTCTACTGTCCGTGGCGCACTGGATCCACTAGAAGGTGGACAGAAAGTTCTCACCTGACGCACACCGGATCAAATGCAGAAATGTCATAACATTCATAAAATGTAATAACATTAAACACGAAGACAGAAAGGAATGAGAGAGAAATAATAAACTGACCAAAGTTTCCAATGCCAAAAAACAGATAAGGGAGATCGAGCGGGGCTAGTTGGCACAAGAGCTGTTTCTCAGGCCTAAATGTTTGAGGCAAAAGTCCAGTTATGTTTTTTATAGCAATGCGTTTCAAACATCTAATAAATAATAATAATAATAATAATTTTGTGAAATCTGTAGACTTCAGACTAAACTTCTGTATCATATTTCGCAGCTCCACTGAAATACATTCAAACAACAGTCAACTAGTTAAGCATTTTAAAGGTTTGAAATGTGTTCTGGGGAGAGCCTACATGGATATTTTCCATAAAAGTCAGGTTGGGGCATGTTGTCACACGTGTTTCATATTTAATTACATTTTTTGTTGTTGGCCAAAACAATGGTTTGATATTTTGTGTTCTACCTTTTGCGTTCATATTTTGTTTCATAATAGTTAGGCATGAAGGCCTATTCACGCAGAAATTCAAAATAAACCCACCGTGATAAATATATGAAGTGAAAAGTGTGACAACTGTTAGTTTGAGCTGAAAATGCATTAGGCCAATAGACAAAGTGATAACTACAGTACCGGTCATAAGTTTGGAAACATTAGGCCTATTTTTAATGTTTCTGAAAGAAGACTCATATGCTCAACAAGTCTGCATTTATTTGATAAAAAAAGCAGAAAAAACTGAAATATTGTGAAATATTATTACAATTTAAAATAATGGTTTTCTATTTTCAGAATTTTCAGAAGCCATTAGGCTACTCCAGTCTTCAGTATAACATAATCCTTCAGAAATCATTCTAATATGCTGATTTATTATCAATGTTGGAAACATTGTTTTTGTTTTTTTTAAAACCTGTGAAACTTTTTTCAGAATTATTTGATGAATAAAAAGAACAGCGTTTATTTAAAATATAAATATTTTGTAACAATATAGCCTACACTATACCGTTCAAAAGTTTGGGGTCAGTAGGCCTACATTTTTTTCTTTCTTTTTTTGAAAGAACTTTATATTTTTATTCAGCAAATTTTATAAAAAGTGATAGTTAAGATTTATACTGTTAGAAAAGATTTCGATTTTGAATAAATGCTGTTTTCAAAAAGTTTTTATTCATCAATGAACCCTGAGAAATTATTACAGGTTCCAAAGAATATTAAGCAGCGCAACTGTTTCCAACATTGATAAATGAGCACCAAATCAGCATATTAGAATGATTTCTGAAGAATCATGTGATACTGAAGACTGGAGTAATAGCTGATGAAAATTCAGATTTGCATCACAGAAATAAATTATATTTCAAAGTAGGCTATAGTAAAACATAAAACCATTATTTTAAATTGTGATAATATTTCACATATTACTGTTTTTTTTACCAAATAAATGCAGGCTTGTTGAGCACAAGAGACTTCTTTCAAACACATTAAAAATAGTAATCAAATGTGTCCAAACTTCAATCGAAATAATCGATCAAGCACATCCGTCTCAACAGGGGAATGCTTGTGAAATCAATGCGTTGAGTGCGACTGATTTCACGAGCTTCAGTCTCCATCTAGTGGACATAATGATAGAAAATGTCTTGCAAGCATTGACAGGGAAATCTAGGCTATTATGCACTTTATGCACGCTGTAACACGAGTATTGAACGCGCATTCATTCATGCAGTTCTTTAGCCTATAGGCTACATTACCCAACTCAACGTTCACAACTTTTCCCAAAAGCGAAAAAAAAAAAAAAAAAAAAAAAACCAGGCAAAGTAGGCTAATTGACTGAGCAAAACTTACTAGGCTATTTCATTTAACTCTGAAAACTTTGACGAGATCGTTGCAACCGAAGAACTACGAATAATGAGAACACAACATTGAAATGTGACAATGATGATTTATTTAAACAGGCATTTTAATACATCCACTTTCCAGGACTAGCAAATATATTACCATTTATTTATTTATTTATTTACATTAAAACTATCATAAGAGCAATGACAGAAATATCTTATGTTACAAGCCTATTTAAAATGACAAGAGTTCTTTTCCCCCAGGCAGTTCAACAGTGAGGATACACCATCCGCAGAGTTTCTGTGAAAGGAACAGTCTTGAGCAGAGGGGTCCTTGGTGGCACAGGTACCAAACTTGGAGTCACACATGATGTTGGCCTGGGAAAAGCATAACTGTAGTCAGGTGTGAGATGATGAGGAGAGTTTTTGTGAGGACACGCCGTTGATTTAGCCATGATGCTGTCAATGCTGAACGAACACTTCTGGGTCTTGGGCTCGGGCCTTTGCTGGATTTCTGGAGCTTCGTGGACCTTAATATTGAGAGTCTGATACTGGAAATATGGAGGGGGCACCATGATGCCATCCGGCACTGGCAAATATCCAATAGGATTAGCCTGGGCTGGCACCGGCCCAGAAACGCAGTAAGGTCGCCCATATGCTCGATAACTTAACGTTGGGTGGTGGTAGAGCACCAGGTTGTCTTTGGTGAACTCGGGTTGGTTCCTCTTGAATCTTTTTCTTCTGCGCAGAAAGCTGCCGTTGTCAAACATGTCCTCAGACGCAGGGTCCAGGGACCAGTAGTTCCCTTTCCCCGGGTTTCCAGGTTCTCGCGGGATCTTGATGAAGCAGTCGTTGAGTGATAAGTTGTGTCTGATGGAGTTCTGCCACGCTGGGAACTTCTCCTTGTAGTAGGGAAACTTGTTGCTGATGAAGTCGCAGATGCCGCTGAGGGTGAGCTTCTTCATCGGGCTCTGGAGGATGGCCATGGTTATGAGGGCGATGTAGGAATACGGAGGCTTGACGGAGGAGGTTTGCTTTGGAGCGGACGCGGTGGAGAAGCTGCTCTCGCTCTCTCCTGAAGACTCGGACCCTGAGTGATCGGGGTCCCTGCAAGGCATGATGAAATACTCTCGGTCGCTATCACTGTGGTCTCCTCCAACGATGTTTATTTCATCGTCTTCAAACGAGACGGGGGTACACGGCACTTCTTCGTAATCCTGGGTAAGGGTCATTGTTGGAGACCCCAAATGTGCTGGACGTGACTCGTGGTTGGTGAAGGTTGTGGTCGGATTGCAGGACTCAAAGAAATGAGGGCTATTTATGAGAGGCCACACGCATTCTGCCTTTGGTCCGCCGAGGGTCAGACCAATAGGAGTGGAGTGTCACCGCAGGGATTCAGGACAGGCAGGCAGGTGTGGGGGGCTTTGACCTGTTTAAACAATTCGCATATGAGATGTGGATCCTAAACATCCAATTAGAGCATCTGTACTGATACTGTTGGCTACAGCAAGAAAAGTGCCAATATTATTAATCAGCCTACTTTTATAGGAAAACCTTTTTTTTTTTTTCAATACATTTTTATCCTTAATATTAAAATATTTATACTTAAGTATTGAAATATTAAATCGATTAGGCCTATTAAATGCACTAACAAATAATGGATCTTTAAAACGCATATGCCAACACATATGGAAAGAAACAAACGCTTATAGGCTATATTTTTTTAAAAGTCACGTGTAAAAAATAAACAATACAAATTGAAAATAACAATTATTTTCAAACATACATGCAATATATATTTTAATATTAGTGTATTATTTTAATATCCTATTTTTGACGTTGTTTGGCCTTAAGGTTTTTAAGTTTTGAGCCTCATTTTATAGATTCCCGGTTACATGCACAAAATGCTTTTCTTATAGTTATGCCACAATGACTTCGTTTTTAAACTTTAACAATGCTTAAAACAAAAAATCCTTATTTTAATGCATTGTCTTAGGCTATATGATAAGCTTAATTTGAGAACCAAATTGGCATTGCTCTTGCGCCATTTCAAACATCAAACAAAAGTAGCCTATCAACACGAATTGTAATTCAACTAATGAAATAATATTATTACACAAATCGTGATTTAAAAGTTTTTTATCAATTGCGTTTTAAATCCGAACCAAAAAAAGAGCGTCACGTCATTGAAACCTTTACTACGTCAGCACACACACGTTATTCGATGTTTTTGGATTCTTCTCCAATTCAGAAGCAAGTTTGCGCAGTGGGAGCTGGGATGTGTGAGGGTGATTTTTCACACCACGCCTAACTACCGGTTTAAAAGACTGATTTTTCCCCGATACCCCCTGGGTTTCGTTTGGTTTGTCACCTCAAGATACCCGCAGGTGGTGTGACCATGAAAATGGCCATGGCCCGGCTCCCCGCATTGAAAGAAGAATGCCGGTAAACGAGCCTATCAACATCAGAATCAAAAAGGAAACGGCGCAGCTTTAGGCTACAGGCCAGGAGCGAGTTTTATTGGAGGGCATGAATGAGCGCAGCAATCCTCAAAGCAAACCTTCTTGTGCGCGGATATGTGTTAAAACTGTTCACAGTCATCTCAATTGCAAATGAAAGGGTTGGAGCCCACCGTCCACTTCCTCAGCTGTGGATGGCGTGGAAGTGGATGCATGTAAATGTATGAGTACTTGAAAGTTGTGTAAACTAACTATTTACAGCACTCATTGTCATTGATAAGAAATCCAAAGACATAGACTGATCTTATAGTGTTTGTACTGAACATTAAGGTTTCTAATAACACAAAGTGTGAAAAAAAAATTATAGTGTGATAAAATGTATTAAAATATTCAGTTTCTAGCACATTACTAAATTATTTTATAATATATAACATATTAGAGCAGCATAAATTAGTGAACCAATAATAAAATTTGCGGCACATTTCGTGAACACTAAAAATTTCCTTCCTTAAAATTTTAAGTACAATCAACTTGGATGTTTAAGTCATTTCAACTTAAATTACATTAAACTGACTTTTAAAAAAATGAGTTGAATCTTGTATAACTTATTTTGATGAGTTAAAGCAATGTAAAAACACATGTTGTCATAACTTAATGATCATATAATTTTTTACAGTGCATGTTTCATCCAAAGCGGCTTACATTCAATATATACATTTATAAGCTCATTTAGCTTTCTTTCATAATGTGTGTTCCACACTCAACAAAAAATAACCTCTGCCAACCAATTTTCCCAATGTTTGTTAAATAGCCATTTTTCGCCTCATCACAGAAAGTGTTAAGTGGGTGCTTATAAAGATGGTTCTCACATTGAAAAAAAGACAAATTTAACACGTTAGAAGAGCAAGCCAAGTAACTCGACTACATTTATTTTACTGGTTACTGTTATTTTACACTTTACACTGTGAAAAAGCCTACGTAAAATGATTAGCAATTGATCACCCAAATGAATTGTTTAAATAACGTCATACTCTTAAAATAAAGACTGGGTTTTTCGCCAAGTTCCAAAATATAACGCATTTGCAGACATGTATTTGGAGAAAAATGATGTAAATGTGACATAAATTACAATGTGTTTAAGACATGTCAGTGAATTTTACTGGTTTGAAGTGTGGCATAGAGATGCTTAAAGGATTTTTAAGTCCATAAGTGTCAGATTTGAACACTTTGTTCATTTAAAACATTATGGAGCATGATAAGCACCAACTAAGCTGCTGCAGGATTTGCAAACTCCCTGTGGGTTGCAAACAGAAACAGCTGCATTTTTCAGTGATTCCACAGATGTCTTATGAGATAGAGGTTATTAGTGTTGTATGGTTTCCATACATGGCCTGGTAGATTGTCCACAATATCATCTACTCCACGCTGTCTTTATTTGACACGGCCGAAATGAACTCTTTCTTCAGAATCTCGCCATCAAGATTTCGACCTGAAGAAAAAAAGAGAGTGCATGTTACATTTTTTATGAAACAATTTTGAAACGTAATAAACGATGAAAAATGTTCAACGGGTAGATTAAGCATTTAGCATTTTACAAAGAGTTCTATATAGGCATTGCATCTTAATATCTGGAAGCACTTCTCACCTATGAAGACGAGTTGGTTGAGTCTCGGCTCGTGATCCGCCCAGAACTCTGGAGTCTCTTCCAGCTCATAAAGCTCATGGACCCCCTGCAACATCACCTTCTTCTGTTTTTGCTGGATGGAGAAGATCCCCTGCCACAACGAGAACAGATTTGATGAATATCATAGTGCTTGTACATGATACATTGTTGAAGGCAATGCTTATTTGGCATTTCGGTGGCTGACATAATGAAAGAATATACAGATGGGTGTATCCTTACCTTTAACCGGATAACTGTCATTGCCAATCCTGCTTTGTTCTTAAATATCTTCTCCCATAGGAGGTTCTACAGAAAAAAATATGTTTTTTTTTATTTCTCTAAAAAAAAACATTAAAATTTCAAGACATTTTGTTATGGTGTAAATATTTAATTTAATTTTGTTTTATTTATATGCTTCCATATGATGCATTTGTACCTGAATGAATATATTTAATAGGTCTTCTGACACACTGCCAGGTACTTCAAATGTTACAGTCAGCATACTCTGAAATAAAGCAAATACGTAACCCAAACATTAAACATTTGTCCCATCACAAACATTTTCAAACGATTACAAATGTACAGTACACTTTGATTCAAAAGTCTGGAGTGGACACCAGTAAGAAAAAAAATATTGAATGTATTTTAAAATGAAATTTATTCCTGTGATCATCAAAGCTGAATTTTTAGCATCATTACGCCAGTCTTCAGTGTCACATGATCCTTCAGAAATCATTCTAATATGCTGATTTGCTGATTATTATCAATGTAAAAAAAAAAAATTCCCAGGATTTTTTGATGAATGGAAGGTTTAACAGAACAGCATTTATTTGAAATAGAAATCTTTTTGAAACATTATGAATGTCTTTACAGTCACTTTTGATCAATTTAATGCATCCTTGATGAATAAAAGTATTAATTTCTCTTTTTTTTAAGTTTGAACAGTAGAGTAAGATTGCTGCAATTATTGTGCTATCAAGAGGATTTTATGCCACAAAAGGCAACAAAATCAGCAGCAGAATTTTTTTTAATTTTAAAAATGTTAGTCTGTTAATGTAAAATGTTAAACTGATCTTAAACAGCATCAGTATAACACTTGAATGAATTTCCCCTTGGTTTTAAACACTTACATTGCTTTAGCGCCCATTCTGCTGTAGTTCTCTGGGGTGTTACATGGGCCCTTTACAGATACTTAAACCATTGTTTGTCTGTGCTAAAAGTTACACAAAGTTACACTTCCTTTTTTCCTTTGGAATAACAAGAGAAAACAGGGCTCTCATTTACATGAAAAGAGCAGTGAAGTTTGGCTCTGAAGGGGGAGGGTGGGACCGACTGGGTGGATGCGGGAAAGTGACCCGTCCAATGATAAGAGCTCCTATGGAGAGTTTGGTTCAAGGATGGGGGGGGGACATTTAACATTAAACAAAACCTCCTTGTAGAAAGAGAAGCTGGATTGTTTTTTTTCCCATATGCCAATTCAAAATGTCATAAAACATGTCATCTTCACCTTGTCTAGATGTGGTTGGCTTGTTTTTACCAGCTGCAGCATTTCAGCTAACCTGCAGAACACAAGATTTCAAGACATTTAAATGTGAAACAAGTACATTGATTGATGTCAAATACCTTCAATAAACAACATTCTCTTACATACACAAATGCATCAGACAGATGTACAGTCTTAGCTAAAACCTTTCAAAGGGTTTGACTACACTGACGGGCCGGCCCCTAATCCTGCTGCTGGTGTGATGCGGAGGAGCTTTTGGGTTTAGTAACAGTAAGACTGAGCTTAATGCAGAAAGAAAGAAGAAGGAATCGCGCGAGGGAGCGGGAGAGCGGGCTCTGACCCCTCGGGGAGGGCAAACGTAGCTCTGTGGATTATTCGTCGGGCTGTGAGTACCACACAGCAGACCAGAGGGGGGTCATCCCAGACAAGCAGCCTGTGCTCAGGGGGGCAAATGGGCCACAGTCGGGGCTGAAAGGCAGTCTGTGTGGAAGTGCTTCTGTACCTTTACTGCAGACACCGGCTATAATCCTCTGCAGCTGGGCAGAGTCATTTACATTTAGTCTGTCTCACTGTAATTACTCTTAAACTGGGTGTTTCATTTTTTGTTTTTGTGTAAGTCATCAACATTAGCATGAGCTAATGGAGTGTTTGATCTTCGTTGGATGCACAAAATCCTCTGGGAAAAAATACCGGTGAACAGAATCGCCATTATGCTTTCAGTAAGAATTAAGTACTATAATTGTTATTCTTCAAAAAACACTTACCTTGTGCCATCTTTGGTATCAAAAGAATGTAAATCTAATACTTGAGACAGATCAACCCTATGAGAAAGGAAAATACACTTAATTCGTATTTATTTATAAAAAAAATTGATATCATTAATAGATAAGAAGATAAAGAGTGCCTTAAGCCTAAAAACTGCTGAAAAACTTTTTTTTTTTTTTTGGGGGGGCATTTTATGAAATTGATTGAACATACACTACTGTTCAAGTTTAGGGTCAGTAAGATTTTATTTTTAATTAATTAATTTTATTCAGCAAGGACACAATAAATTGATCAGAAATTACAGTAAACAGCAAATGTTTACTATAACTAATTTTAATAATTAAGCAGCAAAACTGTTTACAACATTGATAATAAGAAATATTTCCTGAGCACCAAATCAGCATATTAGAATTAATTCTGAAGGATCATGTGACGCTGAAGAGTAATGGTGCTGAAAATCACTGGAATAAATTACATTTTAAATTATATTAAAATAGAAAACAGTTATTATAAATTGTAATAATATATTTCAAAATATTACTGTTTTGCTGTTATTTTCATCAAATAAATGCAGCCTTAGTGAGCATAAGAGACTTCTTTCAAAAACATTAAAAAACAAATTAGTTTTTTTTTGTTTTTGTTTTTTACAGTAGTGTACATATAAGATTACAGGTCTTAAAATCTAACTGATTTAAATGTTTTGACAGACATTTGTTGCATGCATGCAGAAAGTCTGAAACAGCTTAAAAACACAGTACAATACGTATACCATTTTTATCATGGATCCGAATAAAGTGCATGTTTCGTGTTGGTGGTTTCTGCATATCGCCTCACCTGGATTTTTGTGTCTCCAAAATCTTTACGAGCCCATTTATTGATCTATAATGAAGAAGACAGAGCACATGTAAAAAAAAAAAAAACTCAGTTAACAAGTACTAGTATCATTACAACTAGACTTTTTACATTTTCTGAAGCAAATGTAAGAAGAGCAGAGGTCAACATTACAATGCCAAGATGTTATATTATGTTTGGTTGTCAAGGTATTCTGAATGGTTTTTATTCATTTCTGAAAGTCAAATGAGTCTACCCAATACTCTAAGATATTCTGGTACATAGAAATGAATAGGGTTCCTCCTTAAAAGCAAGTTTCTGATTTTTATTCATTTGATTGTTCACCATGCAAAAATCATAAGAAAATTGCTTAAAAAGTAATAGTACATTGCAACGTTTAATACTTTAATACTGAGTAAGGGGGTTCAAATCTTTAAGCAAAAGTGACATGCCTAAGCAAGCACCACTTGTAATTAATAAAACTGTTGTGGTGTATTCACCACAAAAACATTCATGACATATTAAAGACAGACACCAGAATCAACTGAATAACATACACTGGCGGTCAAAAGTTTGGACAAATTAAGAATTTTAAAATGTTTTTCTGAAGTAGTCTCTTATTCTCACCAAAAATGTATTTATTTGATCAAACAATATTTTTTAAAGTATTATTAAAATGTAATTTATCTATTTTCTGTTTTAATATATTTAATATATATAATTTTATAAAATATAAAGTATTCCTGTGATGTCAAAGCTGAATTTTCAGCTTCATTATGCCACTCTTCAATATCACATGATCCTTCAGAAATCATTCTAATATGCTAATATTTGATGCTCATTTTTATCAACACTGAAAACAGTTGTGCTGCTTAATATTTTTGTGGAAACCGTGATACACTACCATTTACAAGTTTGGGGTAAGAAAGATCTTTAAAAAAAAAAAATAGAAATTGATACTTTTTTTCAACAAAGATGCATTAAATTGATTCAAGTGACAGAAAATACATTTTTATTTCAAATAAATGCTGTTTTTTATTATTGCTGTTTTAAAAAAAACTTATTACATAATGTGATTACATGTGACACTGAAGTCTGGAGTAATGACAATGGAATAAATGACATTTTAAAACATATTAAAATAGAAATTTTATTTTAAAATGTAATAATATTTCAAAATAATTCTGTTTTTACTGCATTTTTGATCAAATAGTTGCAGCCTTTGTGAGCATTAGAGATTTCTTTTGAAAAACATAAAAAAAACTTTAATTATTCCAAACTTTGACCAGTAGTGTAGAACTAGTACTATACCTTTGACTAAAAGTTAATCTTTAAAAACACTGTGCATTATATCGGTGTGATGCCTGGATTGACATGTAGCATTTAAAATGATTGATTTTGGTTTTGTCATTTTTTATAAAAAAAAATAATAATATCGGCCATTTATTGGTAAAAGTCATTATCAGCCAGAATTTTATAATCAGTACATACCTAATAAGAACCTATAGGAATATAAAGGTTGACAGTTCTCACCTCACTGTATCTCTGAGCTGCAGCAGCTCAGTCGCATTCACTAGATCGGTCTTATTGATGATGGTCAGATCAGCAAGAGCTATCTGCCTAAAAAAAGAAAGCAGAATTCAGCACCATTCGCAGTCACCTGATAAATGCTGCCCATCTTTCCTAAATGTGTATGCGACAAAGGGAGACGACACCTCCTCGCATATGGATTATTCGTCATAAAAAGCAAATTGCTTCTATGTGCATCTACAGTTGCTGTACGCAAGTATGTGTGATTACAGTCGTATAACACATCAATAGAACAATACAGTACGAGAACATCTCGTGCCATTCTCTCTCTTTTGTCACTCTCTTTATTGCTCGTGTTCAATGTCCCACTCTCCCTTTGTATCTAAATGTGTGTGTGTAAGTGTGCAAACAGTCTTTGTTGTGTTTCATCCATCCCCCTGCCTGTTGTTGAGTCGTGTGTGGGTGGCATGGTTCGTGCCATACTCAAAAGGCGCCACCATTTTGCGCGGTAGGAAAACATAAACAGAGAGCAGAAGCGTTTTTTATGGCCTCTGACACTTGTGAGCATTCCGACATGCCTCCGAACCCCAACAAAAACACCCCGACCGCAGCAGGTGAGGTGGAGGGAGCTGGGCTGGAATCGGATATGTTTTTGCACAAACATTAGCACCAGCTGTAATGTTTAATAGAGATAACAGTCACAAATAGTATTTCGAAAGACCACACAAGAGGTGCTCATAAAAATCTGGACGTGATGGGGGGAAAAAATGGCTTCTGGATTCTTATAGAACTGTATGATGCATAATGAGTTATTTATTGTAATGATGAAGACTTTAAACTTTTTTCAGCGAACACCATATTTATACTGTATATTAATGAATCAAATAAGGTTTTACCTGGCAGCTTCATTGATAAGACCCTCTGGCTTTTCTTCTGTTAGATGCTAGAAGACAAATAGAAAATGACAGAATGATTACATAACACATACTGTTACAACAACAAACCTTCATAATCAGTTTTTTGTCGTATAAATTCATTTTTTATTTGGATTATATTTCAGTGATGCACAATTATTTCAGTGATTAGCACCTTATTGGTTCTCAGCTGAATATAATTTTACAATGAATATCCCTTTTTCATAATGCACATTATAATGTTGTGATGTCTAAATTCACTTGTAAATTTTAGTTGTTTTATTTCTAATTTATTTAGACAAAATAGTATGCAATTTTAATATCACAAATGTATCTTCAAATAAAGCTTGATGTATTTTTATGGACTGATTAAGACCTCTTTAACCAAGGTAAAATTGCATTGAGTGGCTTATTGCTTTTAGAAGATAAATTATATGCCAATGTGCAATGAACAGTTAATCTTCTAGATAATATTAATCAAAACAAATCATTCTTAATAGTTAAAAAAGCAACACAAGTTGATGCATATAATATTCAAGTGATGATATGCAGTCACAGGTGTGTGTAATATTGGCTTTTTTTATGGCAGCTTGAATGCAACTCGTGCAATCAGAATTCAGAGTTGGAATTATATCATTTATAATATCTAATAGAATGATAAGAACATTTAATGTCTCATAAGGTCCTGTAGGCTTAACTTCTGTTCTCTACAGCTTCCTATCTGACAATATGTCTTTAACATCCGAGCAGATGAGCAAACTGACATGTTTGCAATTACAAGATGCAAACTCACTAAAAGAAATCCAATTTCCAGGATATTATAACTTCTGAACAGTTTGCTCATTGAAAACAATTCTATTTATGTCATTCTGTGTGCTGCCAGTCGTCTCTGCTGACTGGAAGGAGGGATGTCTCAATGTCTGTGTTCAATATGTAATAACATTGAGCTCTGGGAGCGAGACAAGCCTCATCATCTGTCTGCACGATTTTCAAACCGACTGGCAGAGATCAATGAAAACAAGGGCACCTGATGGGCATGTCTCTGCAAGTCAAACCCTGAGAGAAGACACCTCATCTGAACCCCCCAAACCATAAAGTATCTCTTATATGGATGAATATATCAAGTGACAATGAAAGAGCAGGACAAAGGGTGACAGGCCCATTAGAGTGATTTGCCCTGATATCCATTATTTCTTCGGTTTCTATCAAGCCCTCCCCTGTCTTCACCTCAACAGGCGCTCACAGAACCCCAGAGGGCCGCGGTGTCGAGAGGTGCCACCTCTGCAATAAAAAGACTGACTTGCCAAGACTGACACCACTAAATGACAGCCTATTACCCAGGTGTCAGTACCACTGTCCTGCTCTCGGCCTGAAGTGTGAAGAGGAACGGCAAGGGGGGAGATTTTTCAGTGGGATACGATACTTAAAGATTAAATTTAAAATAAATGTTTTTTTTCTGGAAACATAATGCCTTCCAGAAACAAACTATTTTAAGCAAAGTGATAAACTCTGTATAAATGTATTACACAATGCTTACAAGGCCAGCTTTGAATTTATATATATATATATATATATATACACTATGTGTACGTGTGTGTGTGTGTGTGTGTGTGCGCGCGCAAAAAAAACGATAAACAAATGCAAAGTTGAGCTCATAAACAGCATGTAATACATTTATACAGAGTTGATTCCCAAAGTATTTTGGACTATTTAGACCAACTAATTAAAAAAATAAAAAAGTATCAATTTTTTAATATTTAATATATCAAACCTTTTAAAGTGACTTCTTAACTGGATCATTTAATGTCTCTTGTATCAAACACATTTTTTTAAAATATAAAATTAAAAGGTTTTTATCTTTCTTAAAATGTATCCATTTTTTATTTACCAATTTTTTTGTTTACACTGATTTTACTTGATGCATTTTTATTTATTTAAGTTTTAGTGTTTTCTAATTTATTTAGGCAAAATAGGATAGAATTTTTATATCAGAAATGTATCGGTTATCGCCCAAAACCAAACAAAACAAACAAACAAATAATATTAATTTTGGCTAGAACTGTAATAATGGTACATCCCTATATATACATAATACATAAAACATAAAAGGCTTGTTATGTCTTCAATTAAAACAAAGATTGATGACTGATTAAGACCTCTTTAACCAAGGTAAAATTGTATTGAATGGCTTATTGCTTTTTTTAGAATGTAAAATATATGTTATGCCAATTTGCCAATGTGCAATAAATAGTTACCTTTATAGATAATATTAATCGGAACAATAATTCTAAAAGGGTTATTTCACCCAAAAACTCTGTCATTAATTACTCTCCATCATGTCATTCCAAACCCATAAGACTTTCATTCCTCTTCGGAACACAAATGAAGATATTTTGGATGAAATCTGAGAGCTTTCTGTCCCTCCATTGACAGCTACACATCTACCACTTTGACGTTTTAAAGTTCATAAAGAGATCGTAAAACTTATCCATATGAATTGAATGGTTTAAATGGTCTAAATTTTCTGAAGAGACTCAATCGCTTTATATGATGAACAAATCAAATTTAGGCTTTAGGCTCAAATTTATTCACATATAAACATTGATCAGCGAACATAAAAAATGCTCAACCAAATCTGCTTGATATATGAGAACAAACCTCATTTGTTCTTGCTGAAGCTCAATAGTGCTGCATAACATGAGAATGAACCTGATTGGTTCTTGCAGAAGCTCAAACGTGCTGCATAACAAGAGAATGAACCTCATTGGTTCTTGCTGAAGCTCAAACATGCTGCATAACATGAGAATGAACCTGATTGGTTCTTGCAGAAGCTCAAACGTGCTGCATAACAAGAGAATGAACCTCATTGGTTCTTGCTGAAGCTCAAACATGCTGCGTAACAAGAGAATGAACCTCATTGGTTCTTGCTGAAGCTCAAACGTGCTGCGTAACAAGAGAATGAACCTCATTGGTTCTTGCAGAAGCTCAAACGTGCTGCGTAACAAGAGAATGAACCTCATTGGTTCTTGCAGAAGCTCAAACGTGCTGCGTAACAAGAGAATGAACCTCATTGGTTCTTGCTGAAGCTCAAACGTGCTGCGTAACAAGAGAATGAACCTCATTGGCTCTTGCAGAAGCTCAAACGTGCTGCGTAACAAGAGAATGAACCTCATTGGTTCTTGCTGAAGCTCAAACGTGCTGCGTAACAAGAGAATGAACCTCATTGGTTCTTGCAGAAGCTCAAACGTGCTGCATAACAAGAGAATGAACCTCATTGGTTCTTGCAGAAGCTCAAACCTGCTGCGTAACAAGAGAATGAACCTCATTGGTTCTTGCTGAAGCTCAAACGTGCTGCGTAACAAGAGAATGAACCTCATTGGCTCTTGCAGAAGCTCAAACTTGCTGCGTAACAAGAGAATGAACCTCATTGGTTCTTGCAGAAGCTCAAACATGCTGCGTAACAAGAGAATGAACCTCATTGGTTCTTGCAGAAGCTCAAGCGTGCTGCATAACACGAGAATGAACCTCATTGGCTCTTGCAGAAGCTCAAGCGTGCTGCGTAACAAGAGAATGAACCTCATTGGCTCTTGCAGAAGCTCAAACATGCTGCGTAACAAGAGAATGAACCTCATTGGTTCTTGCAGAAGCTCAAACATGCTGCGTAACAAGAGAATGAACCTCATTGGTTCTTGCAGAAGCTCAAGCGTGCTGCATAACACGAGAATGAACCTCATTGGCTCTTGCAGAAGCTCAAGCGTGCTGCATAACACGAGAATGAACCTCATTGGTTCTTGCTGAAGCTCAAACATGCTGCGTAACATGAGAATGAACCTCATTGGCTCTTGCAGAAGCTCAAACTTGCTGCGTAACAAGAGAATGAACCTCATTGGTTCTTGCAGAAGCTCAAGCGTGCTGCATAACACGAGAATGAACCTCATTGGCTCTTGCAGAAGCTCAAGCGTGCTGCATAACACGAGAATGAACCTCATTGGTTCTTGCCGAAGCTCAAACATGCTGCGTAACATGAGAATGAACCTCATTGGTTCTCGCACGTCAAACAAGCCTGATTGAGCTTCCGTTTACCACAAATGATAGCCTGGCTAACGTCAGACCTCTTTCTCATTGAGACGTGGTCTGGGAACCACATGTTAATTTTCTCGTATTTGAGGCGTGGTTTACGAATGCCCAGAGCCGTTTATTGGACGCTATGAATGTCTATCAAATGCGCCTGTACGTAGCTCATAGCCAATCGTTTCAATTATACCAGATGACGTATGTAGAGCGACAGAAATTCGACGAGGAAGAAGACAAAATAAACTTGCGTTCTAAACTACTTAGAACCATGCTTAGAACACTATCTAAGGCTGCATCGAAAGGTAACTTCGCGTCTGCTGCCATGTTAGATCCATAGATATAAACAAACTGCTTCAGTGTGTCGCATAGACGTCGTCATCGTCTTGCTGCTCCCTCCCCATTCTGTGATTGATCCCCTCGCTGAGGCGAAAATCTAGTCCATGGAATCCAGGCTGCCTAGCAGCGTGAATAAAATCGCGCTGCGCACAAGGCAGCAGGGGGAAACCCGGGCTACACAAATGATGTTTGCATTGATGAATGTTTATATGTGAATAAAACCCTAAATTCAATCTGTTCATCATCTAAAGCGACCGTGTCTCTTCAGAAAATATGGACTAAACCGCTCCCTTTATATGGATTAGTTTTATGATCTCTTTATGAACTTTTTGAAGCATCAAATTGGAAATTGCATAGACTGTCAATAGAGGGACACAAATTGCTCAGATTTCATTAAAGCTGCAGTCCGTAACTTTTGGCGCTCTAGCGGTTAATAAACAGAACTTCATGCGTCTTACAGAAGAACATTGTAGCCGGAGCTACTTCTCTCTGTTTCTGTCTATGTCGAGTCACGCAGGTACTGGGCTACTCCGCAGTGGTATGACCCGAACCAGTCTAAAATAGTCCGAATATAAATACTTATTATAGGTGTACTAAGACAAAAACATGGTTAGGAAAATTTATTCATGATGTACTCGCTTATTATATAATTTTTGTAAATGTTGAACACAAATAAAGTTACGGACCGCAGCTTTAAAAATATCTTAATTTGTGTTCCAAAGATAAACGAAAGTCTTACGGGTTTGGAATGACATGAGAGTAAATGATGATAGGATTTTTGGGTGAACAAAAACTTTAATAGGTAAAATAGTTCACTAGTGTTGGCTGTTTATGGTTGCCAACAACACAAGTTGCATAGAATTCAAGTGTGCATCAATTCAATCTGTGTATTGCTAAGAATAATACAAGCGTGTGTGGATCAGCAACTTACCTGCATTGCATATTTAGCATCTATAACCGTTACAATGCCTATGTGGGAGATGAGGAAACTGCATTATATTGACAGGCACATCATTAATGACTTCATCTGAGGCAACATTTATTAGTTAGTTATTTACCATCCAGGTAGACATCACTCCCTAATTCTGCATCAACCCAGAACATGGAAGCAACTGCTCCTGGTTTGGAAAACATAAATAAATACATTAACATTTATATAAATCACATTTATATACATTTTTAATATATAATCTAAAAAATTTGTTATAATTATTTTACTGTTCACTGTAAATATACAATGGGAAATCACATAATTCTACTTAATTTTTTAAAATAAAATCATGCAAAATATAGTTTCATGGCACTCACCTTTGAAAGGTGTGGAAAAAAATGAATTGGGTTATATACTATGCTTTATTTTAGCATAGGTTTTGCAGTGTTCATCAAGTTATTGAACACATTTTGCCTTAAAACTCACAACTCATACGGGTTTAGGGTGTAGGTATGTGCTTTAAAATGCATAACTAAATTTTATGGATGGCTTCAAAAAATTTTAACTACAAGGTAAATTTTGTTTGTTTCCATGTTTTCCAACTTTTCCTGTAAAAGTTATTTCACAGTTTCATGTTACAATTTGAGGCCATCTTGTTCACATAATGGAGTTTTGTCAAACTGTCAAGGTAGAATAAGAAAGCTCTATAAATATTTGATAGAAGTATAATGAAGGCAATGTTCTTGAAAGACACCAGGAACATCAACCATTCAGCCCACAAGCATCTTCTGACGAAGGGGAGGGGCTTATCCCCCTGAGGCCCCCAGGAGTGACAGGCCTGTCTCAGCCAATGACAGTGCAGAGCAGTGAAGAGGGGCTTGTGTCTGAGCTCTGAGGGTCCTGCACGCCACTGGCCCTTGACATCTATCACTCATGTGCACAGTCTGGCTACAGAGATGCTGACCCTTCCTGCCTTTCCATTGATCTCAGTTTCACTCTCAATTACGTTATAGTGCCTTTTGCTATGTATGAGAAAAATCCCTATACACAAAGATGTCTAAACTGTCTTGCAAAGTAAAAGTTACATTTAAAAGCTAAATGCTAGTGAGGACTAAGACAAGGTTGATTGCGTCTAGTGAGGAACTCCTTACAATTTAATTAAATTAAATCTAAGCCATAAAATATTGCATAATCGAAACATCTGTGTAAACAAACATGGATGTAACATATAGAACTCTCCCATACAAAAGATAACAGATAACAACATTTGAGCAAGCTGGCCAATGGATGCATTAGCTATCATAACAAAGAGATTTGTTATGTTACAAAGAAGCGTCTGCTGATGCACACTAAATACCTGGATCTGCCAATCCGGTGGTCTCTAGAAGGATGTAGTCAAACTTTCCTTTCTTCTCCATTAGATTTTCAATAGCTTTTAAACCATTGTCTCTGTAAAAGCAAGGGTGATAATGTATTATATGACATAATATATGCAATTGTACACTATGGTTCAAAAGTTTGTAAATAGTAAATTAAAATAACTGTTTTCTAATTTTAATATATTGTAAAATGCTTCAGTGTCACATGATCCTTCAGAAATCCTTCTATATGTTGATTTGATGGTCAAGTAAGTTTTCCAGGATTGACTGATAAATAGAAAGTTTGAATAAAACAGCATTTATTTGAAATAGAAATCTTTTGTAACATTATACATGCCTTTACTGTCACTTTACCTTGCTGAATAAAGTCTTCTTCATACATTTATTCAAAAAAACTCTTATTGACCCCAAACTTCTGAACATTAGTGTACGTGTTCATTATTTTCCATTACACAGCAGTAGTTATATAATGTTTTCGTAATGATTGGTAATTAAAACCAGTTTTATGTTTGAATCATGGGTACGATTTTTATGTTGCAGGTCAAATTGACCCTAATTGGATTAAATACAATTCCTGGAGAGAGAGAAAAATCACATTGTGAAAAAGAAAGAAAAAAATAGGTAAAAAGAGTAAACATTTAATATTAATACTTCTCACACACTACAACAAAAAATAAGCAACAAATTATTTTAAAACAGTATAACCATTTGTTTAAAAAATATGAATATTACAAACAGTATTGACATTTTATTTTAAATGTTTTTGTTTTATTTTTGTGTGCTTTCCTGAAGCTCAAACAGTAGAGAACGGCACTAGCAACGCCAAAATCATGCGTTTGATTCCCAGCGATATTAACATTCTTCGATATTAACTGATAAAAATGTACGCCGTCAACGCAGTGTACATTTCTTTGGATAATGTAAATTTAAATAACCTAAGAGAGTAATTCAGAAACTGACAAAAAAAAACTTTTTACAATTTTTTTTTTATATATTGGGTCTGTGTAGCTGCGGTTAACCACGAAATTGCGGGTCAAGTTGACCTGCGAACATCAAAATCGTCAAAAATGTTGTACCCTCATTTCACAACACCCAAAGTGTCAAAACCTTGCAGGCATGTTCATGACCCTAAAAGAGAAATTGTCACAAAATAAAAAAATCCTAGGTTAACCAGTATTTCTTTTTAAACACAATTTTGAACGAATCAAACAAACAAACTGAAGAGTTTCAACAAGGACAACAGTTCTTTAGTCACTGGAATGTAATAGGCAAGCAGAAATAGTGGGTTTCCAGTTAATCCATCTTAAAATCCAACAATAGTTGTGTGGCCCAGATGGAACTATACTTATCCTTCACACAACTACAGGAAACACACACACACACACACTACATTCACCCATATACTTTATAGACAATTCGTCCAAGTATTTGAAAGGGCGTACTTTACAGAGCAGCACAGGCAGCCGTTCCTCAGCTCCAACCACTCCTCGTAGAGCTCTCCTGCTTGACTCACAGCTAGAGACTTCTCCAGAGCACTGCCTGCACGACAACACAGCACAGAGTCAAGCTTATGTGCAAAGCAGACCCACATTACAATAATCTGTGCACTTCTGATGCATGTTCATGAATATTATCATCATGGAATAATGTATTGTATGTGTATGTAATATTATATGTAATGTAATAGTATTTTTTTCCTACTATGGAAGTCAATTGCTACTGTCAACTGTTTGGTTACCAACATTCTTTAAATGATCTTCTTTTATGCTCAACAGAAGAAAGAAACCCATAAAGGTTTGGAACAACATCAGGGTGAGTAAATGATGACAAAATGTTCATTTTTGGGTTAAGGTCCTACTATACTGCACTGTTTGAGGAAATAGGGAATGAATTTGTTGCCCTCTTCTGGTCATGACAGTGATAAATCCAGAGGGACTGTCAGGACAGATTAAAAAATCTAGGCATAAGACCAAAGCTAGAGGTCTTTTGATCGCTTATTTCTTTGCTCATTTTATAACTTACCTTCACCAAATTCATTAAGTATGACAGCTATTCGTTTATTATGTTGTTCTGTTAATATGTAGTTCAAAAGTGTCGTCTTTCCTGCACCTGTATATGGAAAAGAGAGAAATAAAGTTAAACCACTTGGAGTAAAATTGTTTTAAGGATATAATAACCTGTATTTGCATATTATTGTGCATTTTTATGTTAATACTATAGAAGAATCATATTTTTAAGTAAAAAAAAAAAAATAAAAAAGGTTTGGTATGCTTTATCAATGCACTTTGGAGTGATAGACATAAAACAGACATAAAAGCTGACCCAAGTATCCAGTGATGATGGTAACAGGTATCTGAGCTGTGGGTCCAGTGGGCTTCTCCTTGATGATGGGAACTAACTCCGGACATTCATCCTCTTCTTCCATTACTGAGATCTTTTAAAATAATGAAAATCTAGAAACACAAATTGGAGTTCAGATTAAATGAGGGTTTTATATTATATAAATGCATATGACAGGACATTCATTCTTCAGTGATAAGATTACTCAGGGTGGGCCGAATATAAATCGGACATATATTATATTTCACCATGTTTGACAGATCAGAACGTTGATTTTAGAGACACGTGCAGTCATTTTCGCTGTCAATACAGAGCGGTTTGGCACTACTCTGCAAGCGCCATGTATTCATTTCGAAGCTTATACACACAAATTAAAGACAACTTACAATTTACGAAATACGAGCTCTTAGATGAAGTATTCCTTTAAACCGTGACTTGCAGAGTGATATCTGTCGTCCAGTTTGTAATAAAAAACGCAATATTTCACTAAGGGGCAATATGCTGGTGTATCTGTAATCACGGTCCGACCTGCGCATTGACTTGCAGTGAGAGTTCCTGTTTAAAAACGGATCGAATTTTTATTTTTTAGCATTGTTCAGCATTAGGTTGAGCATAACAAGTGACAAAATAGAAGGGTCGCAAAAACAAACAAACGAACAAATAAATAAATCAAAATGGGCTTTTTTAAATTAATTTATACAGTATGTAGGCCTACCTTAAAGAGAAATCAACTTGAGGGCTTTCTGTATTTAACTTCATATACAAACAATTCAATAAAATAAACCATAAGTTAATTATGGTGACAATTAACAACAAATGTGTGCATTGGTTTATAATGCCTAAAGATCAGACCAGCTGATAGCAAACTAGCCATGATGCACCTAACTCTTCACTCAAAATAGTTACAGCATTTTCCTTGAATTTTATGGAAATAAGTTGATCAATAAGTAATTGTCCCAGACGAGGTAGTCAACAGCTTACTGTATCTATATATATATATAAATATATATATAAATATATACATAAAATTTGGCTTTTAAACCCAAATTTTAGTAGCAGGGTTACAAAAATTGTCTATTTTTGCTTGGCAGTTAAAGGATTGGTTCACTTCAGAATTAAAAATTCCTAATAATTTACTCACCCCAACAACAACCAAGATGTTGATGTCTTTCTTTCTTCAGTCTTCAGAAATTAAGGGTTTTGAGGAAAACATTCCAGGATTTTCTCCATAGTGGACTTCATTGGGGTCAAATGGTTTGAAGTTTCAATGCAGCTTCAAAGGGTTCTGGCCTACATGATCCCAGCTGAGGAATAGGCTAAGGGTCTTATCTAACGAAACAATCGATCATTTTTTAACCACAGATGCTCGTCTTGCACTAGTTCTGCGATGCACTGTGGCGCAGAATGTTTTCCTCTAAAACCTTAATTTCTTTTCGACTGAAGAAAGAAAGACATGAACATCTTGGATGACGAGGGTGCGTAAATAATCAGAAAACTACAACATAGGCTAATCCTTTAACTGAAATATAATAAGTTAAAGTTGAAGTAGCCTACTAAAATTACTAAAACTAAAATTTTAATAAAATTAAAAACAGATAAATAGAAATGACAAATACATATTATGTATACTTTTTATTTTTAAACTTAAATCAAAATGGAAACAGAAAATAAAAAATGAAAGCTAATTCAAAATAATAACTGCATTTACAGGCTCAGTATGTTTCACTGCTGGCTCATTCAAAACAATAACAAAGACGTAGCTTGATGACGCAGTGAATGGAGTGTGGAATCAGGGGAGTTGTCGTTTTCACTTCAACTCCCTATGGGTATATGACAGAACATCACGAATGTGCAAAACAAACAGCTGTGGAATGCTACCAGAGATCGTCGGCTTTGATTGAAACGTCAGATTTTTCAGAAAGCACACTGTGTTCCCATTGTTTCTACCGAAAGCTGATTGTGGGGACATGACTCCACTGACAGGCGACGCAAAGATATGGGCCATGTCATTGGTTAAAATTGCAAATTTCTCTGGATTTAAACATTGTTGAAAACATTTGGAATAATGTAAGTACACAAGTCAACAAAATATGTAACATTGTTTTAGTGTTTTTTTTTGTGTGTGTGGATATTTTAATGCAGCGTTTCCCAGTTGTGCCGCGGCACACTGGAATGCCATCTGACAAGAGCAGGGGTGTTGTGTAAAAACTCCATCAAACATTTTAATTTAATTATATGATCACGTTCCTCTTCATGCAAACGCTTTTAAACCATTCAATCGCACAACAGAAGAGAACGCGCTGTCTGTGAATGTCCTGCTGACACACACGACGCACAGAACGACACACGCCAGAATACAGACTCTTCTCTTTCGCGCTTGAACCAATAACAACACACAATTATGCCAAAATGACTGTTTTGTTGAGTATCCTCATAAGAGCAGTCTTAAATGAGTTAAATAAAGTCTTAAATGTAAAGAGTTGTGAGAAAAAGGGCACAGGTAAATATAACATTTATTATGTGAAGAATGTTTTAAGTTCACTTAAATTAAAATTTGTTTTTTTTTGGAGCCTAATAAATGTTAAAATTGACAGCTTTCAATTATACTGTAATGTTGAATGGCGATAGGCCTAATTAATGTTTAAAATAATACAAAACCAATATAAAAACACAAATACACTGAGTGAGCAAACATTTAGGTGAGATTTGCAATGGCAATTGAGCAATTGATGTTTATATATGAATAAAAGCCTTAATTAAGTATGTCATCATATAAAGTGATATCTTCAGAAGAAATTACTGATTCCTAGACTTTCAATGGATGGACAAAATTTTTTGATAATATTAAAAATATCTTCCCTGTGGTATTGAAAATCGGTATCATCAAAGTAGTTACGTAACAACACTAGTGTAGGGTGTCACAATTTTTTTTTTAAATTTAAAAGGGTGCCGTGGCAGAAAAAAGGTTGGAAAACACTATTTGAATGCATCTTACATATTGTACCTTTAACAAAAGTAGCCTATTTGTTTAACAAGAAATGTTTTGTTGCAGCGCAATTCACGGTCGACAGGGGTCGCAGCTGTGCAAGTTCACATCTCTCTGACCAATCAACTTGACCATGTGTCAAGGGTCGCTCTGCGGACTTGCACTTAGGCTATTCGTCGGAAACCACAATAACATCTAATCTTAACAATGATATTTACTTAAACATATTTTTACTATATGAATTGTCGGTTACAAAGAAAGGATATCAATGGGTCATTAATATATTCACGTAACCGACACTTGTGTTTATAATGTCCTGCTATGTCGTCACCCATTTAAACCCATTTGTTTATCAAGCAAAACCCAGCCTTTTAATCTTCATAACATCGTTTAGTAGTCCCCCCCCCCCCCCCCCCCCCCCCCCCCTCTCTCCCTCCTCTCCCTCCTCTCCCTCTCCCTCTCTCTCTCCCTCTCTCTCTCTCGTGTAAATCCACTCTGTTTGGGTTGAAGTTAAAATGCGGAAGTTTCCGCCCAGTAAAGCCGCTGATACCACGAAGATGAGGCTTGCGATGCCATCAGCGATCACCCCCGCTCCGTCCTGCTCTCCGCGGCTCTGCGTTGACTGATACCAGACTCGCATGTCTTCTCTGCCAGCGTCAGAGCGGAGAGCATTCGCTCTCAAAATCAACAGGTAATGTTCTTTTCCTTTGGCTGGACCTCATAGCTCGTGCACTGACTGATCCCAGGGAAGCTGAGCTGACTTTTGGAGCTGTCTGTCTTTCTGCAGTCAGTGTTAAATCTTCAGGGAGTTTGGGTGAATTCCGGAACAGGCAGCCACACGTTTGGGATAAGCTACAAGTCTGGCACCATTAGACTTGATAGTCTTGTGAGTCTGATATATTGCTATGTGATATTAAAGATAAGTTCATGAGGTACAGCATTCAGATAGCTGTGAAAACCCCCTTTTGGAACCTTCATGTTTAAGATAAATAAGTTTTGAACTAGCAACCTGTTACTTTCTGCAGATGGTCTCAGATAACTGTGCTGTACAAGTTATTGTTCAAATGCTTTCCACATACCCCTTCAGGCTAAAAGAAAGTACGGATGAAAGAAATAATACTGCGAAGCATTTCAGAGCAATTTTCATTCATTTCCTTGTAATTCTAAAATTGGAGCTCCTGCCTATATGATCATTTCCTCCACGATTCCCCTTCTCATGCTTATTACAGCTCAGGAGGATTGACCCCTGTTAGGTGTCAAGTTAAAGTGGAAGTTTGTATTGTTCCTGTTTTATCGCACTTGCAGGTGGGGAGGAAATGAATTTAAAGACATTGTGGAAGAAGGGAGTCCGGTATTAAAACAAAGGGAACAAAGTGCTCATATACAGGGTAATGATCCGTATTCTGTCTTGTGAGTTTATGTCACACAGGCACACAAAGGTTCATTCATAGCACAACTGTCATATGCCACACTCCATTTGTTTCTGCAGATTATGGGAATCATGCAGTGGAGTCAATCTTTAGGCATTTGTGAATGAATAAGATGATTAATTTAGCTTTTAAGTCAGACTGTGTGTTTAAACCACTAGCTTTTCTGTGGAATTCACAGATTTTGTGTTTTCTCAGTTGTAAGTTGGCTACCGTTTTATGGTGGTTGAAGCATATTGGTTAAGGCTTTGGACTGGAGACACATGTTGGAGGTTTGAAATGGCATTGTGATTGTGCACTGAACATATGTGTGTTTTGGATGAAAAAAATTAATCTTTGGTATACATGAGCACTCAATGGCTTTGTCAAAGCTGAAAAACAGTGTTTCACATGTTCAGTAGTGTCCTGTATCAGCACAATTGTTATTGTGCTGGATCTGCATGCAGGATTTGATATGATGTCCTCGTTTGTGTTTGGAATCAGACGGGAAGCAAAGACAGTGTGAAACGATTGTAGTGGTACAATATATCATATCATATTATAGATTTTTTGTATTTGTTGGTATTAGATATTGGATATTTAATTGTTCAGCTCATTATTTTTACATTTAAATTACCACATCTAACAGTAACTTAAAATGAATCTTTACACTAATAATTTATTGACACTGTTAAATGCAATCTTTAGCAAATATCAAAATGAATATCCATTTTGTAAACATTATTTTTAATACGTTATGATGCATAAATTCAACGCACTTCACTGACTGATTGTAGTTTTTTGTGTTTTTTTTATCATTTTTGAGAATTTTTATATCAATTTTTATTTTTTTATTTGCCATAACATGATTTATTGGCTTATCAGTATCAACTAGTTTTTTAAAATAAAAAAATTATCTGTCCATCCAACCCAAACTATTTTACAAAGTGGCAATTTCATGAATTCGTACCATGTGAGTCCTACGAAAACTTAAGATTTAAAGAAAAAAATAGTATATATATAAACGTATGAATGTGAATCCTACGAGAACGTACAATTTCAAGAAAAAATGTGTAGATATATAAACCTAGATCACACTATTCAATAGTGTGCTTTAGGTTTATATCTGTTGTCACAGTATTGGGTAACTATGATTAAGTAATTATCAGTCCTGTTTCACTTCCTCTTTGTAAGGACACAATAGGAAATTCAAAATGACTCATTGATGGTAAAGAGATATTATATAGGCAGTTATAAAGAGGATAGATCTTCGTGTCTCTAAAACAAAACCGAGCAAGCTTTAAAAAGCACTGAGCTGGTCAGCCAACAGAATGATTCCCAGATTTCATGCAAGTGCAGCCTAACAGTGCAACCACAGGGGGCTTGATACTTGCTGTGGCGGCAGCAGCTGTATTGCACAAGCTGAACTCGTGCTGTCTCGTGCAGACAGCTTTGAAAAGGGGGAAAACGTCAGCGAATACGCTGCAGATTTCTCCTGGCCCTTGCACCACCCTCCATGTCCCTTCTCGTTTTCAGTGACCACACATTAATTTGCATGAGTGATGCGTTCACACATGAAAAGTCCTCTGAGCGCAGCTGCGTTTTGTTCTGAAGAAGGGTGCCCTGAGGTTTTTGTTTGCTCTTTATTCCGCCGTCCTTTTCACAATCCTTTGATTTTTCCAGCCGCATTTCACTATGAGAAGTGACACTAAATGTTGTAGGACAGACAATGTGGTGAAAACAGAATGTAATGAGACGTGGCAGACTATAAACGAAAGCCCTCAGTCAGCAGCAAGGCTGCAGTTGAAGGAAACGCTCGCCATATCACGAGAATAGTTCTTTAATTTCAGTTATCTTCAGCTGATGTCGACCTTCAAGGGAAGTTCCATACTACAGCAGTGTTCTTGCACAATACTGTTGTGAGGCTCCCTGACCCACAGTCATACTTGGCTGAGGCAACTAAGACAAACAATCATAGTCCGCTCTCTGTGGAATGTGGCTGTTGCTGTCATGGCTGTAATTGTGTTTTAAAGAGGGTTTGTCACTGTACTCGATCTGTAATAAGAGCAACTGTTGATTTCTTTTTGTTGACACTGTTGGTTAAATACTGTATGTCCTAAGGATTTCTTTCTGAATGTGTATAGTGTTGAGAATGTGTATACATCACTGAATTGAAAGTTTAATTCGAATTAAGTCAATATAGTGCTCTGCAGTTTGTTTATGGGTCAGTAAGATTTAAAAAAAAATACTCTTCATAATTTTCAGCACGAATGCATTAAATTGATCAAAATGCAGTAAAGACATATAATGTAGCCTAATACAAGATTTATTTCAATATTTTTAAATAAATGCTATTTTAAATAAATGCTTTTCTTTTGAACTTTTTTTTTATTCACAAAAATAAAGCATTACAACTGTTACATGCTACATTAATAATAATAAATGTTTCTTGAGCAGCAAATCAGCATATTAGAATGATTTCTGAAGGATCATGTGACACTGAAGACTGGAGTAATGATGCTGAAAATTCAGCTTTGCCATCACAGGAATAAAATAAATAAAAAAATAAATTCAACCAGAAATAGAATTTCTGATCAAATAAATGCTGCCTTCATAAGAGATTTCTTTCAAAAATATATATAAAAAATTGAATTGACCCCAATCTTTTGAACAATAGTATTTATACTAGAAAAGGTCATGGGCCGAAATTAGATATTAATTTTTTTTTCATCTGTTTTAAGATTTAGGTTATTAAATATATTTAGCACTAAGTCAAAGGTATAGCGAAACATTATGGCAAAGATTCAACCTTTTAAAGGTATAGTTCACCACAACTCTATAATGTTGGCAATCTAACAGTTTTGGTTACCATTGACTATTATGGACAAAAATATATATATATATATATATTTTTGTTTTGTTGCAATTTCGATATTGGAGCATCCTTGATTTAAAAAACACACACATGTATTTTAAATTGATGCAGCGATATGCATTGTAATCATCATCAAAAAGTCAAACAAATCCAGGAGAGAGATGGATGCTCATAAAGTGTGAGCTCTTTGCATGTCGTGTGTGTTTGTTTGCGTGAAATGTTCCCTATAATTACAGCTCCTGTCAAAGTTGATGGAAAGTCGATGGAGCAGATGGAGGGTCAAATTGAGATCCATCTCTCTGCACTCTATGTCATTATCTCATTGTGTCGAGAACATAGTCCATGATAACACTTCATTTTATTGTGATGAATATTCCAGTCATACTAAGACTGTAACATTTTTGTGGAAAAGAAGTGTAGCTCCCACCCATCACACCCTTTCATGTTTAATTGTTTTTTTTCTTCATAGCTACATTTTTCGTAGAACACTTACCACTGCAATCAAATGCCTGGTTATTCTATAAAATATCTGCTGTTATTGCAATAGATGAGTAAAACAGGATTCCGTCTTTATAGACAAATGTGATCCTGTAATGTAATTATTTTTGTTTTTCATCTTGGTTTTACACAATGATGCAGCATTTCAGTGAGATATTACACCAGTTTTAAAGGTGGGGGGTATGTGATTCTCTTTTTTGTCCATTTTTTCAAAATCACTTGAAATCCTATTCCTAACCCACTTACAGCCACTGAGTTAGAAGCACTGAAATGAAAATTAAGCAATTTAATCATCTGTGGAACGGGCAGGACTCGAAAAACTCCAGCCAATCATTTCCAAGACCACCTAGAATCATTGGACAGTAAGTTTGTCAATCAAACGGTCGTACCATACCCCCCTCCCCCCATCCCCCTCCCCCATCCCCCTCCCTCCACATGAATGGGTAGAGTCAGGGCCAGCGTTGGAGGGAAGAAGGTAGGACCATTTGAGTTGTGTATTTTCAAAATCTGCCGGCCGTTTTGCAAATCCCATACCCTACCTTTAACTTGTTTTAAGAACGTGCACTATTAAGAACAAATCGTGAACATGTTGTGTATTCATGCGGTATTCTGTGATCTATCTGCAGTATATAGAAAGGCTTCATGCTATAATTCACTGCTTTGTCTTTGCGGTTATATAATTTTCATGCTGTCCTGCCCCAGACTTGACTTTTAAAGTAGTTAAACAAAGTCTGTGGCTGATTTGGTGGATATAGAAAAGCAGTGACAAAAAAAAAAAATATATATATATATATATATTTTGTATTGGCACAATTTACTGAACAAAGTCTGACTTAACGGCTGAATTTTTGTAATGTTGTTTAATAAAAAATTTCCTCAAACATGTTGAATATAAAGTGCAAATGATTAAAGGAACCCCATTATCCTATAACAGACAATCCGTGTAAATGAGTTTAGGGGGAAACAACAGCGTTATGAATGGTGACCCATTTGGGGGGGCTTTTTATAAGCAGGTGCACAATAGCACTCTGTTGTATGCTGTGGCCCAGAAGGCTGGCTGCCAAGCTCAATACCTCTCCGCTTCTGAGGCGAATCCTTCTGTTCATATCAATGGAAGTTATGAGAAAAACATGCTGCATTGTGGGAATTGTTGGCTGAGACACTGTGGGAATATGACTGAAGTGATTTGGTGAAAATGAGTATCGTCTCTGCTTTAGTGGTAACCTTGTTGTAGCGCACCCTATCCAGTGTTCGGGGAACATGTCATTAAGAGTGTCTAAATCATTTTACGCTTCATTTGGAAATGTCACAGCATGCTTCTCAAAAGCTGAATACTGCATGTTACAGAAGGGTTTGTTGTTGTACTCGCCTCACAGCCAAAATTTTACAATGGAGTCTTTGATATCACACTCTAATTCATCAATATTTGAAGAGACAATAAAATGTAAACAGCATTGATAATAATGTAAGTATACTGTGACAAAAAGAATCATGGGATGATGGTTAAGAAGCTAGGCTTATAAGGCAAATGTCATGGGTTCAAATCTAGTGGTTGATTGATATGGATATTTTAAGTTCATACTAATAACTTGAGAGTGTGGTAGCATATGGTTGTTAAATCTCTTAAAAATAAAGGTTCTAAAGGTTTATTTTCACAGTGATGCCATAGAAGCAGTGTTGGGGGGTAACGCATTACAAGTAACGTGAGTTAAGTAATCAGATTGCTTTTAATTAAATAGTAAAGTAACACATTGCTTTTAACTTTACAGCAAAATATCTGAGTTGCTTTTTCAAATAAGTAACGCTGTGAAAACATGATGGTTATTGTATAGTTCTAGACCAGAGGTCTTTAATCCTGCTCCTGGAGGGCCAATGTCCTGCAGAGTTTAGTTCCAACCCGAATCAAACACACCTTAATCAGCTCATCAAGCTCTTCAGGATCGCTTCAAAATACAAAGCCAGGTGTGCTGAAGCAGGTTGGAACTAAACTCTGTAGGACAGTGACCTTCCAGGAGCAGGATTGAAGAGCTGAGAGCAGCGCAAATGAGCGTCTGGTTTAAGACATGCTTTTTTGGGTGGTAAATAATGGCACAAATACTAGTAAATTTACTAGCGCATACCTTAGTAAATCGTCTTGCATGATTTATTTAAATACTCTCCTTCCATGAAATTCTGCATCTGAAAGGGAAACCCCTACAAATGCAAATGCAATAAGGACAAATTGAGCCGCAAAAATAACCCTGTCCACGCCATTACAGCACTAATGTTTCACTGTGTGTCTTTAGTCAATTCGGACAGTAGTTTTTAACGCCAAAAGAGGGTTTGCGGTGGTATGTTAGTAGGCATTTACTTATATCACTTGTACAAAAACTGATTCAGTATTCCTCAAAATAAGTAAAAACTGTGAAATGCTAATTCAGAATATTATGCAAACCTGCAATAAGTAAATATGTTAAATAACAAAAATATACTTTATGTATTTAATCTCACTTTATTAACCAGTGTCTTGGCTGCTGACTTTTGATGATCCGATTCAACAATACGAATTAAGCAAAAAATGACTTAAGTAAAACGTCACATTTAAGTTTCTTTTTTGTTGTTGTTTTTACTGTTGAAGTAAGTGTTGAACTTTCTTCTCTTTCATCCTAATCTTCTGCAATCCAGAATGGCTGCGCATCTGAAAGGTTTGTTTGAGCTGCACCCTCAATTGTACACGTGCGAATTTGCATTTCCAAATTCTTCATTTCACTTTTAGTGTGAAAGGGCATTTTGAATTTTATTTTTTTGTTATTAAAAAATAAACAAGCAAGCCCAGTCCAGGTGAAACAAGAAGTAACGCAAAACGGTAACGCATTACTTTCTATAAAAAGTAATGCAATTACTTTTTTAGGGAGTAGGCTAATACAATATTGTAATGCATTACTTTTAAAAGTAACTTTCCCAACACTGCATAGAAGAGCCATTTTTGGTTCCCGAAAAACCTTTCAGTGAACAGTTTTAAAAAAAGATTTTAATTATCTAAAGAACCTTTTTCCACTATACATTTTTTATTTTTTTTTGCAATGGAAAGGATCCATGGATGTTAAAGGGTCTTCATAGAGCCATTGATGCCAATAAAGAACCATTATTTTTAAGAGTGAATGTGAAAAAAAAAAGTTAATACTGTTGCGATTGGGGTGACCATGAACTACACAGTTACTGAGCTCTTCTGATTTATTACTGTAATACACCTAAGCAATTCACTTAATTTCAGGTTGATGAGGGGGACCGTGTTTAATGAAGAGTAATGAGTGAGGTAATAGATGGGAAGGTTCATTGAATATGTGTGTAACTTTGCATCTCACACACACACACTCACATCGAGAGGAGTGTCTAAATAAGCACCTGGCGTCTGCACAATACCTCTCGCTGGAGAATAATCCAGTGTTACACCTCTCTTTTCTGTTTCCTCTCTTCCCTCTTCATCCTTGTCTCTCTCTCTCGTCTCAGACACTCCTCTGCAGAGATCCGGAGACACTTCAGTGGGATCAGCCATGGTTCCCTGCCGCATCACCGGCACAGTTACAGCACCTCTGGCTCTTTCTGCTTCAACATAGTGAGTGATGCACTTTCACTGATTGGTACTTCAATAGAATCTTACTTCAGTTAGAGTTACTTCACAGAAAAACTGATTCTGTACATACAAATAGGTCATTCGTAGATTATAAATGTTTATAAACGTGTTCTGGATGTGATAATGGGTGTATGTAAATGTCTCTGACATCACTAATGCAGTTTGATTGTTTGATTGTTGATGATTATAATTTTTACACTTCTCTTTGAAATACTGCCCTCTGATTGTTCAGTCATGGCATTGAGCAGTCAAAATATTTTGTAAAATGAATTGATTTATTTCATTTTAATAGTTTAATTTTTATAATTGAAATAAATACAATACATATATTTTAAAACTCACACACACACACATATATATATATACACACATACACATTCATATGTATGTATATATATATGTATGTATATATGTATGTTTGTATATACAAAAGTAATGTCCTGAAGGGATATTTGTTATTAATGATCCTACAAGTTTGATTAACCCATCAAAATATGAGGACTTTAAAAAAAATATATATATATATATATTATATATCAAAACACTAAACTTGGTTAAGGTGTTTATCTGGCAAAAAAAAAGGCAAGCTACAACTACAGGTTTTATTTTACTGATAAAATTGCATAGAAAAACAAAAGGCTCACACACATACATACATGCATACATACATACATACATACATACATACAGAAAAAGCATACATTGACTAAAACATAATCAGTTATTCATACTTCATTGGTTCTCTTTTGTTTTTGCATGTGTTCATAATTTTTTTGAGTGACAGCCTGGCCAAAAATGATGTCCACACAATTTGGCGTGTTTAACTGCGTTATCACAAATACAACAATCAACTTCAAGCACAACTATGCAATATGCTTACAAAATCTTGAACACATTTTTTATAATATTTGAATAAAGGGTGAAGATGTCAATTTTCCTTGATAAAAATGTCAATTTTCCTTGATAAAAATGTCAATTTTGGCCACTGCTGTGTATAAATGTTTTATATATATCAAATATATTTCTATATTATATATTTCTATATTTCTTATATTTACCTAAGAACATTAGAAATGAATGGTAAGTCCCACAAAGTGTGTATGTGTATATGCTTGTGGTTAAGCTTTAACCTGCGTGTGCTTCCTCTCTGCTGAAAATGGGTCAGAGCCCAGCTTCCCAGACCACTGCAGCTGGTGCCTTCCAGCTTACACACACACACACACACACGCACACACACACACACACACACACACACACACACACACACACTCATCTTTAATATCCATGGATTTTAGAAGCTGTTGTCTTCATAGAAACATAATCATCCCTGTGATGTTTACCCATTATTCGCAATATAGAGAGACTGTAAAAAAGCAAATGAAACTGTTATATTAATGAAATATAGCTGTTCTTTGGATTAAAAACAGATTATACTTCAGTAATAATGCTTTTAAAATTATTAAGTAGTTATAATTTTGATACTTGAGAAGTTCATTGGTTGACGCATTACAGTATAGTGCCCTGATGTGTACAGGTTTTTTACAGCATGATAAACCCATACATCTAGCTTTCATAATTAGTTGTTTATTGTAAAAGTTATACTTTAAACCAATAGCATGGCACAATTTGTCAGTTAAGTCTGATTAGTTTTCTCACTGCTAGCAAATTTTAAAGCTCTTTGCCACTGAAAACTTACAATAATGGTCCACAATATGACTCACTTTTTGACAGTGATCATATAATTCCTTCCTTAAAGTGGACAGCAGAACTTTGGCTTTGACTCGTAATCAGATTTTAACTTAACCTTACGCTTTTGACTATTATGAGTGCATATGTGCCCCTGCAATTTCACCATAGCTAGTAAAGGATGTGGTTGTGATGTCACATCCTGCTTTTGGAAGTACCAAAAGATAGAGCGTTTCATACGGCTCAAACCTATTAAGGAAGAGGTTTGCAGAAACAAGTCGTTTTTGCTTCCGTGCAACGCCATCTTGTCAGTTGCCAGTAGTTTGTTCGCAAGAAGCATTTGGTGAGTATTTTCTTTCATCCGTTTCAGATGCACTTGTTCTGTCTGCTGTATGTTGATTACCTTCAAATGGTAGATGGAGAATTGAAACTAAGCTAAATTTACACAACACATGCAGACTGGGTGGGTTATATTAAGCTTGATGGTGTTGAATAAAGACCAGGAACTGTTTTGTGGTTGCCTCCATGTTTCAAAGAAGCACAAGTAGGCCTTTGAATAAAAACTGACATTAAACCTGTGTGTTAGATGATGCAGAACAGATAAATGAAACAGTGTGTTTTTGTAACCTTTATTTCCCATCACTGGTTGGGGTTAGATGATATAACCCATAGACTATATGACTGTTTATCAACAGTTTCACTGCTCCTCCCCTGTCAACTGCCGATGATGTACACAAACCACACAGCAAAAAAAGTTTGAACAGTTGTTATATTTAAAGTGCCCGTATTGTGGTTCTTCGAATATTCCCTTTCATGCAGTATGTAGCTGTTTGTGAATGTAAACATTCTGAACGCCATCATGCCACAGTTTTCACGAGGAAAGCCCACGGTGGTGATTTCTGTCGAAAGGCACAAGCAGAGAAAAGTTTTAATAGCACAAGTTTAGCATTGCTAACAATGCTCTGGCAAAATGGCTAAATACAAGGGCAATGACATGTGGGTACTTGTCCGAAAAAGATACTCACGAGCACTGCCCGGTGTGTTTGGGGATTGTCCACGCCAAGCTGGCTCTCTCCAAACCTGGAGCATGTATACACTGCCGGTAGCATAGCGTTTGTTGAGCTGATGCTTGATGGTGCAGTGGACAGGCACTGTCCGCTTCTGGCCTCGGGTGCTGATCCGGATGCGTCCCCGGGAATGGTACACATCTGTGGATTTGACCGATGCGTACTTTCATGTCTCAATACACACCTGGATCACAGGAAATTTCGGAGGTTCTCTTTCAAAGGCAATGCATACGAAATTCAGGTCCTGCCGTTCAGGCTGTCCCTAGCGCTGCGCATATTCACGAAATGTGCAGAAGCGGCACTGACTTCGCTGCATCATCAAGGCATGAGAGTTCGCCTATTTGGATGACCTTCTCCTGGCTGCAGACAGCAGGGAACAAGCCCTTGTCTCCCATCTACGAGATTTTTAATCTCAAAAAGAGCTCCCTGGTTCCGTTAGTGGATTTCATATCTCGGTTTAGAGATAGATTCGGCACAGAACACAGCAATGCTGTCACTTCAAAGGGCCGAGAATTTTCGCAGCTGCCTGAGTCTTTTTCGGCTGGGAAGGCGAGTGCGTTTTCGTACAGTGTCGAGACTGCTGGGGTTTATGGCCTCAATAATAGCAGTCGTCCGGCTAGGTCTCCTCTTTTTGCGTGTGTTCCAGAGATGGGCGCTGAGCACTGGTCTAGCATTTAAACAGATGGAGTGCGTTTGAGCTCTGATCCCCTGGGGATCCCTGGCTCTGTTGAGAGAGGAAATTCCCCTAGGTAGAGTCCCCTGACAACAGATGCGTCACTACATGGATGGGGAGCTCTGTGCCAGGGGAACTCTGGAAGGGGAGAATGGTCGACAGGACTAAAAGAGCGTCATTTAAATTATTTGGTGTTGCAGGCGGTTCTTCTGGCTCTGAAACACTTTGCGCAGCACCTGCACGGCAAACATGTGTTAGTCAGAACGGACAACACGACAGTAATGTCATACATAAACAGACAGGGGGGTACCCGCTCTCTTCCGCTGCTGCAACTGATACAGACGCTCCTGATATGGGCCAGCGAACATTTAGCGTCGCTCAGGGCGGTACATGTCCCGGGCCGCTTGAATGGCGGAGCAGACCTGCTGTCCAGAGGAGGACCACAGGTCAGGGAGTGGCGCTTGCACCCGAGAATAGTGGCGCAGATCTGGGACCGGTTCGACAGGGCCGAGGTAGATCTTTTTTGCGTCTACAGAACACACACTCTACAGCAGATGGCGCAAGAGTGCAATATCCCATAGTCATGTGTTGTACCTCGTTTCCCTCCTTCTGGGAACAGTTATAAGCATAACTCAATGTTATTGTCTCCCAAAAGAAAGAATCGACTCTAAACCGTCGTTTTTGTTTCGAATCCTACTGCTTTACGGTTCTACGTCACTAGAAGATACATTTGCATAGTGCCCGCCTATGTTGTACGTTGTCCGCCTGCGAACAACTTGACACGCCCACAATCACGTCATTTTACTGACGACTGCTTCTCAAATCTCTGAGTTTATCACAGAATTTGCAAAACGCTTGCTCTAGAAAGATGGGTCAGTACCTAGTTTATTTGGACCAGCTTGCTCCTCAGAATCACAACCTGTAAATGGATAATTATTGATGTATATATTTTCTACTGGGTGTTCAAAATATGTAGATTTGTGTTTTATATTGTGTAATTTTCTGACTAACCGGTTAACTCACGTTATCACTGTCTTACTGAAATACTTCTGCTTATCAGCTGTGGGCCACTATTACCTAGAATTGTCTATAAATGCAGATTGTCTGTCGTTCTTAATTCTTTGTGTAATGATAAAGGATGGAACAAGATTTGTTTTGCAAAACTTTAATGTTACATCAGTCATTCAGGTTAGTGCTCGGCTAACAAGCACCGTTATTACAGTTCCTGCATGTGCATCACAATAAATTAGAAATACACACACACATGGGTTTGTTGATAGACATACACTTGTTAATGCTGATAGTGAGGCGTTAACATCTGTACGTAAAACTGAGTAGCTTTTCAGTGAGAAACGTCCTGCTCAAGTCGTCCTTGCGATGGAGGTTCAGGGTTGAATAAGTTATTCAAATGTTGGTAAAATCGACATCATCGTTACTGTCTTGAAGTGTTACTACTGTTACTACTGTTAGCTGAAGTGTTGTTGGTATTGTGCGTTATATTCCGACACACGCTGTAAGCGGTAGACCAATCACAACAGACTGGGCCGTCTGGCCAATCAGAGCAGAGTAGCTCACGGAAAGGAGGGATTTATAGGGACTGATTCATCCATCGAGTTGTTTGAGAATCATTGAACAATGTGGTGATGTGCAATGTAAATTATGAGAAAATTAAAGTGTTTTTTGACTTTTGATGCATGCATGTAAACCTGTTGTAGGAGACCTTTCAAAACAAAATTAGTAAACTTTAAAATAGCATAATAGGGGCACTTTAAATCCAGAGCTTTTTCACAGTTGTTAATATGTACAAGCTTGTTCCTTGTGCCGCCTCAGGTGTGACAGAGATATAAGCAAACACTTGCTATACAGCCTGTTTCCCGCCTTTGAGTAAAACAATAAAAGCTAATAGACTTTACTCTGTTCACTATTGTTTCTCAATATTGTGACTTTATCTCTCGCAATTGCAAGTTTATTTCATGCTATTGCAACTTTATATCACTTCTGCAGCTGTATTTCTAACTATTGAGACTTTATTTCTCACATTGCGACAGTATTTCTCACTTTTGCGGCTGTATTTTCACTACTGTGATCTTATTTCACACAATTACAGCTTTATTTTACATACCGCAACTTTATACTTATTTCAAATTATTACTCACTTTTGCGTCTATTTCTCAGTATTGCGGCTTTAAGTTTCACTGTTGTGACTTTATACCTCAGTTGTGAGTTTTTTTGATAATTGTGAATTTATATCTCGCTATTGCTTACTTGTTCTGTACCTCAAGATCCTCCATATTCTGTGACCGTTTATGTTTCATATTTTTAAATGTTATCTCTTGTATCTTGCAAAAAGTATAAAGTTATTTCTGTTACCTTTTTTATTTTTTACTCTGCGGTGTAAACAGGCTTCCATTGAGATCAGATGAAATCAGATAACATACAGTAGGCCTACAGTGTTTTAGTTTACTTATCTAAATTGATTGATTTCTCCTGTGGTGGGATTCAATGTCTACACCTTTAAATGCTTTTCAAGGTGTGCCGCCATGTGATACTTTGTTTAGAAAGTGTTTTTATCAGAATTGTTCTAGTGAGACCTTGTGTTATAGGGGCATATTTCAGATAACTGATAGTGTTGTTGTACAACACTTTGCAAAAGATAAGAGTTTGTGAAAAACAAATGTTTGAGACTGTAACACAGTTCGTTGTTATGGGAAGAATGAGGCGGGAACCGGCGAACATTTAAAGACTTTAATAATAAAATAAACGAATACAAAATGAAAGTAAAGACAGCAGCCCCTCACGGACGACTGATGTCACATATAAAAACCACACACACATAAAAATCCAGGCCTGTCGTCGCTGCTCCTTTTATGCTTCAGCTCCTCCGTGAGAGATTCGAGACCGGTGCGTCGCGCAGGTGTCGCTCATCAGTAATCACGGCGCCGGCCTCGCGCTTGTCGCGCCGTCCTCCCACTGCCCTCGACCTGCTCGCCACAGAGACGTTACATAACTAGCTGCTAGGGTTATTATAAAATTACACTTTATTTAATCCTTTATTTGACATGCTTTCCTATCTTTCTGCAGGCTAGCGTTAGTTTGATGATTTAATGTCCAATAGCCTTCTGAATAATCCATCTCTATGAAACGTCTCAAAAGATCGCAACCTTCCAGAGCGTTGCAGCAGTTTTGTTAATGATCTTCAGCAGGTCTGGGTCTGTCTGCCTCGAGTCATGACAGAATGCTCTCTGTTCCAGTCTAGCTTTTTTACTAACAGAAGAATACAACTGTAGGCAATGCATTCTTTTACTGCTATGATCTGAACGTCAACGGCTATAAAAAGATTTATTGCTACCAGCATCCATTGTTTAATTTTTTTATGGAGGTCATAGAACACTCTAGTTCTCTCTCTGTGTGTTTTTATATTTAGGCCTTTCATTAGTTGTTATAGAGGGAGATTAAATGCATATCTTATTTGATAGACAACTAATATTAAGTTGGATTAAATGCTTTAGTGCCAAGAGAAGTGAGGCATTCATCTTTGATGATGGTCTCTGGCCTCTGTTTTAGATCTTACAGTTTTTAAATAAATAAAAAAAGTTTAGCCTATTAATAAAGTAAAAATAGTTTAGTTTTTTTAATAAAGGATCAATTCCTATTCTTTTCACTACTTTTGTTTCATACTATTAAATTCTGGATTATGTCTCAAATGCAACAGGCGATGTCTTACAAGTAAGCATGATGTGTCCAATCCAAGAGCTAATTTTTTTTGGATTGTATGTCCTGGTTTTCTATATAGCCTCAGTCATATGAAGCAGTTGAGCCGGTAGACCTGGATGAGTTCCTGATGTCACAGCTGCGCAGTGGAGATCCCGAGTTCATGCAGGAGCTGGGGGAGTTTCCTGACGACAACCTGGAGGTGGAGCTGGTGGAGAGGGAATGCAGGACCATCCGCCCCTCTGTCGCGGAGGAAGGGTAGGTGCTGCTTGATGCTCCCTGTTGGGGTTGAGAGAAGGTCAACTAGATGAATTTCAGTGTTTGTACTCTACAACTCCTTTGAAACGTGTGCAGTTGACGTGCCTATAACGCAGTCTAGGTAGGCAATTCACTAGTTAGAGTAGAAATCGGCCAATTTTCAGCTTTAATATGGGTTCTACCGATACATGGTGGCATTTGGTGGGTCTCTGAAGAAACAAACATTTATCTCTCTTTATCTCTGTACCAAAATCCCAGGTGGTGAGACAGTAATTCAGCTTTTCAAATATTATTAAATAATATTGGTGTCTGGGATGCCGTGAGCCCAGAGACTGTAGTGTTCACTGTAATAATAATAAAAAAATTCTTAGCTTAAATGTGTAATATGAATAAAAAGTGCTCATAATCAGCTGTTGAGATAGTATTCTCAATTGAAACGAGTTGAGGCTTGGACCTGGAAACATTGTCCCTCACTCCATGACTTCATGGATAATGTGTATGTTTCTGTGTCTTCAGAGTGGAGCTGGATCCCCATGTGAGGGATTGTGTTCAGAGTTACACGCAGCCCTGGCTGGTGGTTAGCAGAAGGTAAATCCCCAGACTTCATTTCCTGTCCCTCCTCAGGGCTGAATTTTAAATACTCCAATAAATGACATCAGACACATAGATACTACGATGAAATACTACAAATGAATTGTGTTTGTTATTCACAGAACTCAGGGTTATGGATGGATTGCGTACTCCGAGAGGACAGACGCTCACAAATTATTACAGAGACAGACGTTTGAGTCTGACGTTCAGCCTGACAAACAAGACCAACTGGTAAGCACAGTTTATAAAACATTTCCTCTTATATACAACTGTCATTTTACAACAAAGCAGCTAATTTGGATTTTTGTACACATTGTTATTGGTGTCACTCAAGTACACCACCCAACCCCATGGACACTTATCTTCCTGTTGTTTTGTTGTTGTAATTATTATTATTATTATATTAAAGCCGATAAAGTGTGTCACCTTTATCATCAGAGTATTGATCCCAGACAATTGACCATAGAAAATTGCTAGAGTGAACAAAAAAGAAAGTTTGTGTTCATTAAGGAACAAAGGAAGGATGAAAAAATGTCTGCAAACATTCCAGAAAATCACTGGCAGTGTGATTGAACCAAAATCAAATGATCCCGGGAAACATTATCTGTGTTTTCCAAGATCTCTGTGTGAAAGGGGCATATGTGTGTTCAATCCCATACAAAACAAATTAATTTCCTCTTAATTCAACGTAAAGAAATAAACAGATGAGAAGAATGAGGATAAAATGAGCAGAATCTTTCTCTTGGGTATTTATTCTTTTCTTTTTGTCCCTATGACCACCATTTTGGCTCTATCCCACCCCTTTTTGTCAGGGTCCAGGGACAAAATGAGGCATGAATATTCATTCTGTCTTCACTGCTTCCGTCCCAATGCAGCTTTGCCAAGATTTAATTATCCAAACCACAAAGATTTGTTTCACTCCATGTATTTTTCATGAGTTTAGATTGAGAGTCTGCGGGAACACCAAAATCCTCTCTTAGTTTTGGATCCTTTAAAGGGCCTCCGCATTCACTGCGGGGGTTATTAGCAATCCAGAGGAGTACCAAAGACCCCGCTAGCCAGCTCTCTTCTGTGATGTGTGTCTTTAAGCAAGTAGATTAAGAATACAAATGGTACAGGAAGGTCTATTACACAGGCTAGACGCAATGTATCATGGGAACTCTGCATGATGCCCACTATCAGAGCTAGTGCATATGGTTCTTATATTTGGCGATTAACTGAAATGTCTCCTAGGGTTTTGAGAATTCATCCATCTCAAAGGCTTATGATCTTCCTGGAAAAAAGCATTAGTCTCAGAATTATACATAGCTCCTCTGCTCTAATTCACATGCAGCTATGTGGTATTGCTAGTTCAGTCCGTATCAAAAGACATAAGATTGGAAAATAGTTAATTCTATGTGCCTCTTTGTTTTTCATTGTACTTTTGACAATAAAGAGTGTCAAATAATGAAAGTGAATGAATGAACTTAATCTGAACCATCGCTTTTAGCTTGTATATGCAAGAATATGTGCTCTCAAATGGGTCATCAAATTTTTTGACATAAGAGGTCTTTGTACCATTAAAACATCCTGCAAATTTCATAGCTTAAAACGTCCTCGTTATAAACAAAGCATTTAATCAAGCTTTTTTTAATTTAAAAACGAGGCTTGTTTTGATTTTGCGGGATATATTGTGACGTCTCATGGTGGAAATACATTTGCATATGACTGCCTCCAGAGAAAGACATTGACAAATAGTTATACATCATCGCACCATAGGCCCCGCCCACTGGCATTCACTGGATGTGAGCGTTGCGTCAAAAGCAAATAGAACCAATTATAATCACTGACATACTGGATACAGTATACAGATGCGCGTTCAGTTTCTGACATACTCCACACACTTGAATCTGTCGACAACAGGACAAATGGAAGAGTGAAAGAATGTCCAAAGACCTCCAAATATGATTTACTTTCTAAATTTCCCTTTTATATACCCAAATACTGTGTGAAAATATATATAAAATATAATATTTCACTTTGTGAAAATATATATAAACCTTTTCAATTGTAATAAATGTGAACTGTACTTTTTTTTTTAAATTATATATATATATATATATATATATATATATATATATATATATATATATATATAAAATAAACTTTTCCTTGAACCCCCTAGGACCCTCTTTTGGCCTCCTTTGCTTCCCCTGGCCCCAGACTGAAAACCATAATATCTAAATGTCTCTCCATATATCCTCTCCTGTCCCTCAGGAAAAGTCGCCGTCCCTGCCAGCACTATGTCATGATGCAACACGGACCACCCTCACAAGCTCAGACTTCAACTTACGGGCTCTGCAGCCGGACCGTCGCGTGGAGAGTCTGTTGCGCTTCAGCAGCCCGGAGGAACTGGATCGCTTCAACCAGGAGGCCAGACATAGCTACCGCTACGGCGAGCTCTTTGGCCTCTACCCGCCTACGGATGAGGTGCAGCACTTGCTTTAAATACAGGCTTAAATGTTAAAATATGTTTTAAAAAATTTTTTTTTTATGAACATAAGTAAGATTGAATTAGAAACTAAATACTGTCTTCAATCTACCCATGAATGTGTACAGGAGGATGCAGTAGCAATTCGGCCCATTCCTGACTGTCCCAAGGAACACTTTGGGCAGAGGATACTAGTGCGATGTCAGACCATCAAGTAATACTTCTTCACTGTCCACTATTATTGATTATTTTCTCTGAATGTTTAAATTTGAGACCCCCTTTTCTTCTATTTGCAACTTTATATCTCACAAAGTGATTTAACTTCATATTTTAAACCATTACATCTCTATATATTACCAGTTTTATTTTTTACTTTGAGGTTGAAATGCTCTCCATGGTTTAAATGTGGTTTTGAGAGAATGTTTTTCCTTCTACAGATTTGAGATTGAAATTGAGCCTCTGTTTGCAACCATGGCCCTCTATGACGCAAAAGAGAAGAAGAAGGTCAGTTTCTGATGGTTATCTTAAGAGCTATGAATAAAAAACTAAAATATGTGGTATATTTCTGTCTTTAGACCCTTTTGCTTAAGCTGGGGAGACATAATTAATAAATATTCTTCCTGTCAGTGTTCTTTCTGTTAGTCCTCCCACATTCCTTGACTTTAGGCTGAACAAAGCTGGACATTAATGAGACTTTTTCATTATCCAGTGCCATAAACATTATTTTGTTAAATCAACATCCTTGGACTTTAATTTAATAGTCTGTGTAAACATCTAAAACAACTTGGTTATAAAGTAGAAATGGGTCACAAAATATAGTCTGAACGGTTCAGACCGAGTTCTATAAAACCAGTGAACATTAAACTGTACAGCAAATTTAAGAATGTCTTTGACTGACAGTGACAGTCATAGATCTTAAGGAATTAGTGAGTTATAATGTTAACTGTAAATGCAGTGGCATGTGTATTTTCATATTAAATGGACAGACAGCAGATATATTTGGGAGGAATATCCTGAAGTATTACATTAATCCTCTTTAGCTTTAGCTTTCACTGAAGAAGGTTAATACATGAGACAGACCAGATGATTCATGCTAAATAGGGACTTTATGCAGCATGGTGTTTTTTTCTTCATGGTTTGGTGTAGAGATGTTTTGGAATGGGAGGAATTACCCATTTCACAACGTTAAGAGAAAAAAAACAAAATTTAAGATTCCTGATATGCCCGTTTAAGACTTGCCGCCTTCACAATGTTGAAGATGACTTGTCAGATTGAGTGAGATTTAGAGTTAATTTAGGGGGAAACTATGCTAATGTGACACTTAGTGAGCTGTCTTTCAATTCTGATTTGGTTCACTCTGTCTGAAGTATAAGGAAGTACTTTTGTGTGTTATGCACCACAATTTCCCTTCTGTTTCTTTAGTGATATGCTAAAATTATTAGCAGGTTGGTTGTTTCATGCTGTCCATTGTAAATCATGTTATATTTTTTTTCCTTCAGATTTCAGAGAACTTCCATTTTGACCTGAACTCAGATCAGATGAAGGGTTTCCTGCGACCCCACACTCCCAACATTGACACCTCCACTTTGGCCAGATCTGCAATTTTCTCCATCTCCTACCCCTGTCCAGACATTTATCTGGTCATTAAGGTAGTTTTGAGTAAATGTCTAGGACTAGGCCATTTTAGAAATGAATAAAATGCGTACATTTATTATCTTGAAATTACTTTATCATCTGGTTTTGAATATATATTTTAGCAACAAGTGACAAACCAATATATTGCCCAGTCTGATTAATCCACAGGTATCTGGCCATTTTGAGACTTTGTCAATTAATAATAATCATTTTATTTATTTATTTATGTTTTCCAGTGAAATCTGGGTAATTAAAAAAAAAAATGTTTTTGAAAGGCTGAAATTTTACATAAATTCTTAGTAAAAACAGTAATATTGCGGATTATTATTATTATTACAATATGAAAAAAAGGGTTAATAAATATAAATAAAAATAAATATATAATTCTAGTTAAATATATAAAATGTAATTTATTACTGTGGTAGAAAGGCTGCATTTTTTTCTCCTGTATGTTGAAATGATGTGGTGGTGCTTAATATTTTTGTGGAAACAGTGATAAAAAAATAATAGTAAATAATATAAAATTTAAAATAACAGCATTTATTTTAAATATAAATCTTTTGTAACATTATGAAAGTCTGTACTGACACATTTTAACAAATTAAATGCATCCTTAATGAATAAAAGTATTAATTTCTTTAGAAGAAAATGTTACTGGCCCCAAACAAATGTTAGTCTATATATGTGTATTATTTTTGTCAGTGACCTGCTCTGTAGATATCAGTCCAATAGGATCGATAGTGATGATTCCCATAATAGTAGAAATTATTATGGAGATGATGATAAATGGCAGAGTTGTGAAACAATAGTGTTATTAATAGTGTGTTTTGGTGTTGTGTATGTGTAGATTGAGAAGGTTCTTCAGCAAGGAGAGATCGGGGATTGTGCTGAACCATATATGGTACTGAAGGAGAGTGATGCTACTAAGGTAACTACTGAAAATTTCACTTTCTCTCATTGTTAATGTGCACAACATGGCCAAAAGTATGTTGACTCCCCCTTCTAATAATCGGGTCTGGCTAGAGTTGTGACAATGCCCCTGTATACAGTCCATTAAGTAATAATTCACTGAGTCTGGTGGGGAAGAACACCTTCAAAACCCTTCATTCCATGTGCCAACATCTAATGGAAAGCTTTCCCAGAAGAGTAGAAGCATGTTTTTTATTTTTATTAAATGTTCAACCAACCCAAAAGAATTGATTGTTAGGGTGTCCACATACTTGGCCATAAAGTGTGAATAATTTAGTCAATTATTTCTCAAATTATGTTAATCTACATTATTTCGCTAAGGAGAAATGTTATGATAAATAAAACCACTATCTTTTTATGAAGCTCCATCCTTTTTCTGTGTCCTTCAGAACAGAGAGAAGCTGGAGAAGTTGAAGAATCAGGCAGAGGGGTTTTGTCACAGACTGGGCCGCTACAGGATGCCATTTGCCTTCGCTACGGTCAACATCATGAGTGCCATCAACTCCACACTGGAACGAGACTTAAGTGACACAGACAGTATAAATGGTAAGATATTGAATGGATGAATGCCAGTGGTCTATTAATATAAAGCATCACCCTGCAAAAATGTTAATCCGTAATTATGTACAATTTTGAATTTTGGCACAGGCAGGGGTGGTACGGAAAAGAAAACATTGCCCAGACGTAACTCTGACAGGTTCAGCGTGATGGAGGACAACTATGTCCTGTCTGGCTTTAAACCAGCTGTCACACAGTGCACGTTCATCAAACAGGTATTGCTTGAACCATTCAGAGGGAATAGAATATTCAACAACATTTTTAGAGGGACTTGATTTTATCCGTCTGTGAAAGGGAGTGTTCCATAGTGCAAAAAGTTTGGGGTCGGTAAGAAGTCTGATTTAGTGCTCAAGAAATGTTCATGTTATGATCAATGCTGAAAACAATTGTGCTGCTTAATATTTTTGTGGCAACTATTTTGTTTTCTGAATTCTTTGAATAGAAAGTTCAAAAGAACAGCGTTTATTTTAAATATAAGTCTTGACTATCATTTTTGATCAACTTAATGCATCATTGCTGAATAAAAGGAAGGTAGGAATATAGGGAAAATAGGAAAGTCGTTTTAGAGGCAGAAGAATTTAATGCATTTCGATGAAAGTTTACACAGACAAACATTTGCTTTTGTTAATGTGCAATGATGATACCAAGAATCATAATAATACCAAGAACATGTATTAAAGGAGATGTGATCAATTAAAAATTTTCAACAGTTGCTTATTTCAGAACAGTGCTTGGAAAAAAACCTCGTCGAATTAGCATTGTAAAAAAACAAATTGCTGAAATAATTTGAATTTTAGTTGTTCTCCTTGAGTACATTTCACATTCTCCTGATTAAATGGTGTCTGCGTTTTTCAGCTAGCTCTAGATAATATCACGTTGCATTTTTGCAACATTTATCATCTAAACTCTCCATTAAAGAATCCAGACACATTTGAAAAGATGTTAATTATGTGAAATATGTGGCGGCAGGAAGGAGAGCGTCTGAGCGATGAGGACCTGTTCAAGTTCCTGACAGACATCAAGAGGTCGTCCAGTCAGCGACGTGTTAAACTCATACCTGGTGAGCAGATGACTCGAGTGCCTTTTTGCTGCCCACTTTTTCCACAGAAAAAGTCCTTTGTGTAAAAGTTGAAAAACACATCCTACATCATATGTGTATGTTGTTTGATAGGCTTTCTGAAACTGGAAGTGTCGCCAGTGCCGGACACGGTGCCTGGGTGTCTGTCCCCCGAACTGATTCCAGTCAAGCCTGTATCTGAGAAAAATCTACGGCCGGTTAAAGAGGTGCTGGAGTTCCCTTCCAGTGAAGTCTATGTGCCTCATAATATATACCGGTAATCCCCCTCCCTCTCTCCCTCCCTCTCTCTCTCTCTCTCTCTCTCTCTCTCTCTCTCTCTCTATCTATCGCTATCTCTATCTATCTCTCTATCTCTCTCTCTCTCACAGACAGACACACAAACACTCTCTCACACACAAACACTCTCTCTCACAGACAAGACTCTCTCTCTGTAAGACTTAATGACTTTTATATTGTACAAATGGTATATTCTTTTCCCTAACCCTAAAACTACACACAGAAAACGTTCTGAATCTTTACATTTTCAAATAAGCATCATTTAGCATGTTTATTAATCAATTTCCCTCGTGGGGACCGCTGGCTAGTCCTT